>NC_043025.1:2040593-2058093 GCF_006345805.1 Octopus sinensis
TTGTAAGCCTAGTACTTATTCCATCAGTTTCTTTTCCAGAACCGTCAAGTTACAGGGACGTAAGCACACCAACATTGGTTGTCAAATGATGGTGGAGGGACAAATATAGACACACAAAGACACACAGACACACACATAGGACTGGCTTATTTGAGTTTCCATCTATGAAATCCACTCTCAAGGCTTTGGTCGGCCCCTGGCTATAGTAGAAGTCACTCAGCCAAGGTTTCTCGCAACGGGACTGAACCCGGAACCATGTGTTTCTTACACTACAGCCACTCCTATGCCTATATATGTCTGTCTGTATGTATCAGTGTGTGTGTGTGTCCTTGTGTCCGTGTTTGTCCCAGCGCTTGACGACCTGTGTTGGTTTGTTTACGTTCCGGTAACTTAGCAGTTCACCAAAATAATCCAATAAAATAAGTACAAGGCTTAAAAAATGAAGTACAGAGGTCAATTAGTTCGACTCAAAACATCTCAAACCAGTGGCATCTCTATATATACACATAATCCTTTCTGAGCCATGTTCGTTAAAGAAATTGTTCGTTACATAAGTAATTGAAATACTTAAAAATAGAAGAAATCCGTTCATGCCACTCCCCAAAGCCACATAAAAGTATATAATATACCTTAGCGTTGATACAATAGAAAGTCATGTGAAAGGTCGAATGTAGTGTGACTGTCAAGTTTGGTTTACCACTAAAACACCGGCTTGTACAGAAAAATGTGGTGCAGAAATTGGGTATCAACGGTTTTAAGGTGTGGTTGATCATTGAGCGGAGGGACATAAATTATAACAGATTAGGAGCAAGAAAAACATTTAGCCTTATTCAAGGACATTCATTTTATAATTTATAATATAAGTATTGGCGCAGGAGTGGTTGTGTAGTAATAGGCGTGCTTACCAACCACATTGTTCGGGGTTCAGTCCCACTGCGTGGCACCTTGGTAAAATGCGTTCTACTATAGCCTCGGGCCGACCAAAGCCTTGTTAATGGATCTGGAAAACGGAAACTGAAAGAAGTCCATCATGTGTGTGTGTGTGTGTGTGTGTGTGAGTTTTTGTGTCTGTGTTTGTCCACCACCATCGCTTTACAACCGATGTTGGTGAGTTTACGTCCATGTAATTTAGTGGTTCATCAAAGGAGACTGATAGGATAAGTAGAAGTCTTATAAAAACAAGTTCGGTGAAAAAGGCATTGCTTCAGCATGGCCGCAGTAAAATGGCTGAAACAAATAAAAGTCTGTGCAGAGTGGTTACAAATATGCACAAAGTCTCTTAGAGCTGTTTCTAGAATAACTAAGCATGTTATTGAGTAAAGAATTCCATCTGAGCAAATCATTCCGTTATTGGAGAAAGAAGAAGAAAATGCAGAAATGCATAATATCCTTAATCGAGGATATTATTCGTTCCCAGTCTTTAGGGAAACCATGGAATTCTCAGATAAATGTGTTGGGTATTTTCGTGATCGGAGAATTCGTAAAGTTTCCAGGAAAGTCCCTGGCAAAGGATAATGGAAGTTAACAGTTGCATCTTTGAATAGAAAGTGAATCAGATTTGGAAGGCCTTGGAAGAGTCTATTATTAGGCGAATGAGAAATACATGAGAGTATATAGAGATTAGTCTATATAGTGAGGGGGTGTTTGACTTGAGGGTTAAGGGGATGCATGTATACACGCACACACATACAGACAGAGACATACACATACACACACGCACTAACATATGCACACACAGACGCACACACACATACATGCAGTGGCATATTCCCATTGATATACACACAGTCAGATACACACAATTACGCGGCCATACATACACATGCATACGTATGAGTTTAGAAATGGACAGATAAATGTCTGTTTGCACACACAGACACACACACATACAAATTCTCGCATAGTCATCGTATATAAGTATAGAGAGTTAAATTTAATTAATGTTGTAGAGGAGAGAGAGACGAGGGGATTGTTTAGTAATTAAGGATGAGAAAAAGCAGATGTATAAACGCCAGTCGCCTCATTGTATATTTGACTACCAATGTGGGCCAGACAGATTAAATCGCCAAACTGGAAATACCCAGGACCGGATAGCGTACAAGGATATTGGCTTAAAATTTCCCCATCACTACACAGAAGAATAGCGAAGCAAATATATAAAATGATCAACAACGGGGTACAAATCCCAAAGAGGCTGACCAAATGTCAAACATATCTTTGCCAAAATAATCCCAACAAATCAATGCAGTGGATAATCACCGGCCTATCACCTGTCTGCCCCACATGTGGAAGCTGATGACAGGAATAATATCTAATTAGGTGTATGATTTCCTGGAAATAAATTACAAAGCACCAGTGGAACAGAAAGGGTACAGAAAGAAAAGCCAAGGGACACTTACAGACTAATATGGTTTCAGAAAGGAAAATGAAAAGGGAGACAGTGTTTGTAAGCAACCGCACAGGATCAGGCATTCTTAACTAACTACATAAAAGCCAAAATAGACAAAAACCAGGCAAATTCCCAATGTAGAGACTTTTAACATGAATTCACACAGAAAACATTTAGAATCAACTTGACAACCAGAATTTGCTACCAGAAAAAAATGAAATGTTTGCAGAAAGAAGGCTAGAGGAACGCACGATCTATTACACACAGAGAAAGCAGTTCTAAAGTCGAGAATGCAAACTTCAACAGTATAAAAATCATATGACATAATACAACACTCACGGATAAGTGAATGTTTGAGTATATTCAGTATTGCAGAAAACACAAGAGACTTAATTAGTTACAGCAATAGTGCGAAGAATTGGAAAGTATATCTCTACTCAGGTGACACTGCCTTAGGAAAAGTTAATAACAGGCGAGGAATTCTCCAGGGAGACTCGTTATCTCCATTAATATTTGTGTTATGCTTAACTGTCGTCAATTTAGTACTAAGAAAGGCAAAGTCAGGGTATCAGTTTAGAGATGTTAAAAGAAATATTAATCATTTGCTCAAGATGGACGATTAGAAGCTTTTTGGTTCCTTAATACGAATTGTAAGGCGCTTAAGAAAAGATATAGGCATGGAATTTGGCATAGATATGTGCGCAACATAAGTCATAAAAAGGGGACAGGTAGTCAGCAGTGAAGGCCAGATAGCAAGAGAGTAAAATCACTGAAGGCAGAGAATCATAAGTGCTTCGGAGTATTAGAATCTGAGAGTGTATTAACAATGGAAATGAAAACAAAAATAGATAAGGAGTACATCGGAAGGTTGAAGAAGCTAATGAAGGTAAAGCGAAGTGTTCTAAATCTAGAAGAGGTTGTATAAACTTTGGGAAGTTACCTCGGTATTCAGCAGAATTTGTTGATTGGAAAAGATCTGAATTAGCAAATCTAGACAGAAGAACTAGGAAGGAATTCAATATGAATGGAGGACTTCAGCCTCGATTAGGAAGAGCAAGATTGCACTTACTTAGAATAACGAAGGTGGAAGAGGTTTAATATCAGCAGAAAGTAGCGTAGAGTTAGCTAGAGTTGATATATATAATAGTGAATAAAATTTATGAGTTGCAAGATTTACAGTAAGAGATAGGAAAAGAAAAATCCAAATGAAATTAAAACCATAAAAAAGGAGGGAGATTATCTAACTGACAAGAGAATGTTTTTCCATGGTAGTTTGGCAAAGATAGTTACAGAAATAGTAACAGTGAAACATATGGTTGCTGAAAGGAAGCTGAAATGGGAGACAGAGTTTCTAAGCAAAAATTAATTGTACGGTCGGACTTATATTTCGGAAAGATCTATGAAAATTAACTTCCACATCATGTGATGCATTACAATAATGATTGCAGGTGTAGGTTTCAGGACTAATGAATGTCCATTACTTGAACATTTGCGCTATCAGCCCTATCGTAAGCATTTGAGACAATGATATTCCATTGTCTCACACCCTACCGTCTTAACCACGGAAAGAACACAACACACATTGAGATGTAAGTGAATCGACGGGATGATCATGACCGAAACGCCTCTGATCATAGTCTTGTCATCAGTGAACAACAAGAATACTTTACAACCAACTGAAATATATTCTGGGAAAGGAGGGAAATTCGTCGGGTTTGCATTTTAGTAACTAGAGAGATGAGGTCGTGTCTTTGAGCAGATATCGCCATCCCAATAATCGATTAAAACAATGGCGTTTGTTTT
This sequence comes from Octopus sinensis, assembly GCF_006345805.1. Classification (NCBI taxonomy): domain Eukaryota; kingdom Metazoa; phylum Mollusca; class Cephalopoda; order Octopoda; family Octopodidae; genus Octopus; species Octopus sinensis. Next base: position 2,044,786 of record NC_043025.1, read on the forward strand.
AGAAAAGCGTCAAGTAGATAAGAATATTCTCTGGGTGTTGTCACGACACATGAAAAATAAAGTTTTGGTAATATAATAGAAGTCGAGGACACATGAAATCGTGATTATGGATGCTACACTCCATAACAAGGGTGTGATTTCAAATACAGGACCGAGAGGTGTATTGTGCGCAAGACACTTCATATCATGTTGCACAGCAACCATTTCAACACTTGACTTGTAGGAATGGTGATAGCTGGAAAATGGATTTATTTTCCGGATATTAAAGAATTTCAGCCAATCACATACATCAAGGGAAAATACTGCAACTCTCGTTTTAAAAAAAAATTGGAGAATTATTACAACAGGGTATTTCATTCAGTATTCTTATCGGATAGCAGCTGGAACGTGAGACAAAAAACTTATATGAGGCAATAGAATATTCAGATAAGTGGATAAAAGATTTAATTTCTGTCAAAAATTGAAACTGAAGTCATATTTGTAGTCGGCGTTATAAAGGTAAATAAATTTTTGTTACTTTTATTTTAAGATTTATCATTTATATACACACACACATATATATGATTTATGTTTCCCTTTCTCTCTATCTTTCTATAAACATGCAACTTAATAGAATAACGTTGTTCCTGACGATCATTTGTCGGTGAGCATTTGGTTCCAAGCAACCATAACGTTGTTACATACACGTCAGAATTATTATTTTAATATTTGTTTGTCCTGTTCATCCTATATATAGACTTATACGTAAATACATATGCATTGGCGTGGCTGTGTGGTAAGAAACATGGTTCGAAAGCAAATAGTTCCAGGTTCAGTTTCACTGCATGTCAATTTGGGAAAGTGTCTTCAACTTTAGCCTCGGGCCGACCAAAGCCTTACGAGTGGATTTGGTAGACTGAAACCGAAAGAAGTTGTATATATACATATATATAAATATATATATACATATATATATATATATATATATAATGTATGTGTGTGTGTGTGTGTGTGTATGAGTTTGTTTGTATGTGTGTTTGTGTCTTTGCGACTGTGTTTGTTACCCATTCATATCTTGACAGTAGTTTTTTTACGCCCCCTCCTTAACATTACGGTTCGGCAAATGCGGCCAATAAAATAAGTAATTCGCTTACAAAGAATAAGCCCTGATGTCAGTTTATTGGGCTTCAAGGCTTTTGATATGGTGCTCCAGCATGGGCGCAGGCAAATTTCTCCAACAAGTAAAAGAATTAAAGAAAAAAAATACACATTTATATATGTGTGTGTGTATATATCTAAATGCGTATGAATATATATATATGTATTTATATACCTATATATATATATGTGTGTGTGTGTGTGTGTGTGAAAGTTTTGCCTCGTACACATGTGCATATATTCACACACATGTAGACACACGCTCACATATACATTCATATGTACATATGTATATATATGTATATATATATATATATATATATATATATATATATATATATAAATATATATATATATATATATATATATATATATATATATATATATACATATATATATATATACAAAGGTACATACATACACACACATATATATTTGTGAGTGTTTGTGTATGTATATATATCCTCATGCATCTTTATATAACCATAATTATTACATATGACCCCGCGTAGCTATTCTTCGTCCTAAAATCCTAGATTGACGACTATAAAGTGGTTTCTGGGTTAGGTAGAATGCCAGTGGTTGTGTTTTGTGGGGGAGGTGGACAGTCGACTAATTGAACTTCAGCATCTTTGAGAAATGAAAGGCAAAGGGGAGTTCGACAGGAAAGGAACTCAGAATGCGAATAGATAAATCAATTTTTGTTACTTTTCTTTTATTTTAAGATTTATTTATATACACATACACAAATATATGATTTATGTTTCCCTTTCTCTCTATCCTTCTATAACTATGCAACGTAATAGAATAACGTTGTTCCTGACGATCATTTGTCGGTGAGCATTTGGTTCCAAGCAACCATAACGTTGTTACACGCACGTAATAACTATTAGTTAAACATTGGTTTGTCTTGTTCATCCTAATTATAGACTTATACATAAACACACATGCATAGGCGTGGCTATGTGGTAAGAAACTTGCTCCGCAAGCAGATAGATCCAGGTTCAGTTTCACTGTATGGCAACCTGGGAAAGTGTCTTCTACTATAGCCTCGGGCCGAGCAAAGACTTGTGAGTTAGTATTGTAGACGGACCCGAAGGAAGTCCGTTTTATATATATATACATATGTGTGTGTGAGTGTGTGTCGTGTGTGTGTGTGAGGGTGTGTGTGTGTGTGAGTGTGTGTGTGTTTGCCTCTGTGTATGTGTGTCTGTGTGACTATATTTGCCTCCCGTTCACAACTTGAGATCAGGTCTTTTCCGTCCGCCTTAACATAGCTGTTCGGCAAAAGCGATCAATAAAATATGTACCAGGCTTACGGAAAGTAAGCCCAGGTGTAAATTTCTTCGGCTCTTCGGCATAAAGGCATTTGAGGTGACACTCCAGCAAGGTTGCAGTCCAATGACTTAAACAAGTAAAAGAATTAAAGATAAGAATACACATTTTATATGTGTGTGTAGATCTCTGAATGCGTATGAATATTTATATATATATATGGAAGCACTCCGTCGGTTACGACGATGAGGGTTCCGGTTGATCCGATCAACGGAACAGCCTGCTCGTGAAAATAACGTGTAAGTGGCTGAGCACTCCAAGGACACGTGTACCCTTAACGTAGTTCTCGGGGATATTCAGCGTGACACAGAGAGTGACAATGGCGGCCCTTTGAAATACACGTACAACAGAAACTCTAAGTAAGAGTGAGAGAAAGTTGTGGTGAAAGAGTACAGCAGGGATCACCATCATCCCTGCCGGAACCTTGTGGAGCTTTTAGGTGTTTTCGCTCAATAAACACTCAGAACGCCCGGTCTGGGAATCGAAACCGCGATCCTACGACCGCGAGTCCGCTGCCCTAACCACTGGGCCATTGCGTTCCCACATTTTTATATATACATGGGGGGAAATCAATATTCGTACACGTCAAGATTCTTTATTTATTTAATTTCTAATGAACATAAATGGGATATACCAATACTATATTTGCATACACATGCATCAACTAAGAATATGCAAAAGAAACTAATAAATTAAGGAATTTATATACAATCATAAGTATTTAGGGGTGAAAAAAGTATTCGTGCAGAATAAATTTATGATTTTCTAAGCCACAAAATACTGTTAAAATAATTTTTCTTTTACTAGAACTTTCTCGTTTGTTCCAATAATCTTATCAGTTGTCATTTTTAAGTGTCAAAACGCTTGCTTCTTCATTCAGCACTGAGACAACGTAAATTAGTATCGTAATAATGGCGAAAAGTAAAGAACTCACAAATACAGTGAAAAATTTAATTATTGAACAGTGGAAAGCAGGTAAAAGTTACAGGAAAATATCAGAGATCCTTTGTATTCTATTTTCTACCATATCTTCATTTATTCAAAGATATAAAAAATCGGGAACTGTTGAAAACAGAATAAGATCCAGTACACCATGCAAGATTTCCCCTAGATCTTTAAGAAAAATGAAGCGAAGAATATAAAAAAAACCCAATGATCACCGGAAAGGAGTTGCCAGAAGATTTGTTAGCTTCAGGGACAAGTGTTACACTACGAACAATCAGCAATGAACTTCATAGGAATGAACTGAAGTCAAGCTCTCCTAGAAAACTCCGCTGTTGATTAAAGGCATAGCAATGCCCATTTAAAATTTGTTTATGAACATAAAGATAAATCTGATACATTCTGGGAAAATGTTCTATGGACAGATGAGTCGAAAATTGAATTGTTTGAACGAAATTCGCGTAGCCATGTTTGGAGGAAAGATGGTACTGCCTATTCGTCAAAAACACAAAATTCCTACCATAAAGTTGGGAGTTTGCAACATCATGGTGTTGGGGGTGTTTCTCTGAAAATGGTACTGGCAATTTACATGTAATAGATGGTAGAATGAATGCAGAGATGTGCCAAAATATTTTGAACAATACGTTATGGGACTCTATTGAAAAGCTCCAGCTCTGAGAAGGCTGGGTTTTTCATCAGGATAAGAAACCTAAGCACACGGCAAAGTCTCCCAACAAATGGATTGTCGATCACAATATAAAATTATTAGATTGGCCAAGCCAGTCACCTGACTTGAACCCCATTAAAAATTTGTGGCGTTATTTGAAAATTAAAATTCATTCAAGAGCCCCAACGTGCATTCCAGATTTGAAGAAAATTTGTCAAGAAGAATGGGAAAAAATTCCTAAAGAAACATGCAAGTCATTGATTAAGAACTACAAGAAGAGATTGGTTCAAGTAGAACTGAATAATGGTTATGCTACGAAGTATTAAATCAAAATTATCAGATATTTATGTTCTGTATGAATTCTTCCCCCCACCTAAATATTTATAAATGTATATAAATTCCGTGGTAACTATAATTTATTAGTTTCTTTTGCATATTCTTAGATTATGCATGTGTATGCAAATATAGTATTGGTATATCCCATTTATGTTCATTAGAAATTAGATATATAAAGAATTTTGACGTTTACGAATAGTTACCCCCGCCACTGTATATATATATATATATATATATATATATATATATACATGCAAATATGTGTGAGTGTGTGTGTGTATGTATGTGCGCGTGTGTGTGTCTGTGTGTGTATGTTGAACCCCGTATACTTGTGCATGTACTCACACACACACATGCACATAAACGCCCACATATATATTAATATATATATATATACATATATGTATACATACACAAACGTACTCACACAATCTAAACTGTTCAGTGTAAATGGAATAATAATAAATTGGTATGCGGATGCTCACGTGAACAACTTAGGGAATTAGTACCATCTTTACCCTCTAGTACCTGCATCTGCTGTGTGAGTCCAGCGGCAAGTTACGCAGGGTGAACTGGACGTCCCTAAATTTTCGAGGGTATGTTGTACTTGAGATAACCCATGTACATGAAAGTTACAATATGCTAAACACACTAATAAAGTAAACCACGTAGAATATCACTTTCATTCTTCTGCTAGTAGCAGAATAATTCAGTCCTAGATGTCATTTAATAAATTGATGGTTCATCTTGATAGTAAGGTCGGACTTATATTTCGGAAAGATCTATGAAAATTAACATCGACATCATGTGATGCATTACAATAATGATTGTAGGTGTAGGTTTCAGGACTAATGAATGTCCATTACTTGAACATTTGCGCAATCAGCCCTATCGTAAGCATTTGAGACAATGATATTCCATTGTCTCACACCCTACCGCCTTAACCACGGAAAGAACACAACACACATTACGATGTAAGTGAATCGACGGGATGATCATGACCGAAACGCCTCTGATCATTGTCTTATCATCAGTGAACAACAAGAATACTTTACAACCAAGTGAAATCTATTCTGGGAGAGGAGGGAAATTCGTCGGGTTTGCATTTTAGTAACTAGAGAGATGAGGTCGTGTCTTTGAGCAAATATCGCCATCCCAATAATCGATTAAAACAATGGCGTTTGTTTTAGAAAAGCGTCAAGTAGATAAGAATATTCTCTGGGTGTTGCCAGGACATATGAAAAATAAAGTTTTGGTAATATAATAGAAGTCGAGGACACATGAAATCGTGATTAAGGATGCTACTATCGATAACAAGGTCGTGATTTCAAATACAGGACCGAGAGGTGTATTGTGCGGAGAACACTTCATATCATGTTGCACAGCGACCATTTCAACACTTGACTTGTAGGAATGGTGACTAGCTGGAAAATGGATTTATTTTCTGGATATTAAAGAATTGCAGCCACTCACATACATCAAGAGAAAATACTGCAACTCTCGTTTTAAAAATAAGTAGAGAATTATTACAACAGGGTATTTCATTCAGTATGCTTATCGGATAGCAGCTGGAACGTGAGACAAAGACTTATATGAGGCAATAGAATATTCAGATAAGTGGATAAAAGATTTAATTTCTGTCAAAAATTCAAACTGAAGTCATATATTGATCCGGCGTTATAGAGGTAAAAAATTTTTAAAACTTTTCTTTTAAGATTTTACATTTATACATACACTCACCTATATATGATTTAATTTTCTCTCTCTCTCTCTATCTTTCTATAAATATGAGACTTAATAGAATAACTTTGTTCATGACGATCATTTTTCGGTGAGCATTTGGTTCCAAGCAACCATAACGTTGTTACACTCACGTCAGAATTATTATTGAAATATTTGTTTGTCCTGTTCATCCTATATATAGACTTATACATAAATACATATGTATTGGCGTGGCTATGTGGTAAGAAACATGGTTCACAAGCAGATAATTCCAGGTTCAGTTTCACTGCATGTCAATTTGGGAAAGTGTCTTCTACTTTAGCTTCGAGCCGACCAAAGCCTTACGAGTGTATTTGGTAGACGGAAACCGAAAGAAGTTGTATATATATATATATATATATATATATATATATATATAATATATATTTATATTTATATATTTATATATATATATGTGTATATATATATATATATAAATGTATATGTGTGTGTGTGTGTGTGTGTATGAGTTTGTTTGTTTGTGTATGTGTGTTTGTGTCTTTGCGACTATGTTTGTTACCCATTCATATCTTGACAGTAGTTTTTTTACGCCCCCTCCTTAACATTGCGGTTCGGCAAATGCGGCCAATAAAATAAGTAATTCGCTTACAAAGAATAAGCCCTGATGTCAATTTATTGGGCTTCAAGGCTTTTGATATGGTGCTCCAGCATGGCCGCAGGCAAATGACTTCAACAAGTAAAAGAATTAAAGAAAAAGAATACACATTTATATATGTGTGTGCGTATGTGTGCGTGTGTATATCTAAATGCGTATGAATATATATATATGTATTTATATACCTATATATATGTGTGTGTGTGAATGTTTCGCACACACATGTAGACACATGCTCACATATACTTCCATATATACATATATACATACATATATATATATATACAAACGTACATACATACACACACTCACATGCACACACTCCTACACACAGATATATTTGTGCGTGTTTGTGTATGTATTTATATCCTCATGCATCTTTATATAACCATAATTGATTACATATGACCCCGCGTTGCAATTCTTTGTCCTAAAACCCTAGATTGCCGCCTATAAAGTAGTTTCTGGGTTAGGTAGAATGCCAGTGGTTGTGCTATTGTGGCGGAAGTGGTCAGTCGACTAATTGGACTTCAGCACCTCTGAGAAATGAAAGGCAAAGGGGAGTTCGACTGGAAAGGAACTCAGAATGCGAATAGATAAATCAATTTTTGTTACTTTTCTTTTAAGATTTAACATTTATTTATATATACACACACATATATATGATTTATTTTTCCATCTCTCTCATCTTTCTATAACTATGCAACTTAATAGAATAACGTTGTTCCTGACGGTCATTTGTCGGTGAGCATTTGGTTCCAAGCAACCATAGCGTTGTTACATGCACGTAAGAACTATTAGTTAGACATTTGTTTGTCATGTTCATCCTATTTATAGACTTATACATAAACACTCATACATAGGCGTGTCTGTGTGGTAAGAAACTTACTTCGGAAGCACATAGATCCAGGTTCAGTTTCCACTGCATTTCATTTGGGAAATTGCCTCCTACTATAGTCTCGGGACGACCAAATCCTTGTGAATGGATTTCCTAGACGGAAAGCGAAATTCTATGGGTTCTGTTGTTTGTGGGTAATCCTGTATATGTTGAGCTAAAGGGTTAAAGCCGAGCTGAGGCGATTTTCTTCAAAGAATTGAATCTTTCAGGCAACGTCTTCCAGCGACTGATCTTCAGTTCTCTAAATGCTTCTTTCAAGAGATTTTCGTAATTCCATAAATTCTTTTCCCCATAATCCCCCCAATCATTTCCACTTCAAAACTATCCTGTATATTTGTTGTTGAGCTAAAAAGTGATAGATGAAATGGGTTTGTTTCCAAATCCCTCAAAGTCGGGTTTGATGAGAAATGAAAATATTGGAGCGTCTGTTTCGAAATCTTTATCTCACTTGGAAAATTTTTCTTTCAACGTTGCAATATATTTTTGAAGTTCATTTTTATTAAATATTAAATCGATTTCAATAAGCTTTTACATTTGGAAAGTATTTTTATGTATTGCTAAGTGTATCACGCCAAAAAAAGTCTGATTTTAACAAAAATCCTTCCCAGTATTCAAAAAGATCAAGTACTGTTTGCAAATTTTAATCATTCAAGTGACTGTCAGTTAGAAGTATCAGTTTAAATAACTCGTCTTCGTTGTTCAATTCTGGCATCTCTTTCCTTTCAAGAAATATTTTGATTTCTTCTAAGCATGATACAAATCTGTTCAAAACATTACCCGACAAAATCAACGGACTGTAAGGACCGTGCGATGCGAGGTGACAAGAATGGTTCTTTAGTACCACACCACACAGCCCTCACAATAAAGAGAAAATTGATAGTACCATCTATTTGCCTGATGGAAAAAGGAGACAACCGCGTAGAATGATTAAAAGAAGATTTATTGATATGTTAACAGATGTGTCATGTATACTGAACGATAGACATGCCGTCATGAGAACAGAATGTATGCGTATGGGTTCATAGATGTAGGAGACAATTAGAGGTTTATGTTGAACGTGATGTCGTGGCTGTGATGCTGCTGCCTGGGTAACTTGTACAGGAATTCATACTGGTTGTATATTTGTTGTTGACCCATGATGAAGTAATTCATGAACAGTGAAGTGTTGGAACCTGGGTGCATCGCTTGCAGAGCTGTGTACGTAGAGAGATGATGTTGAAGACGTTAAGGACATGGTGATAGCGACGAAGATGGAGGTTGTTGGAATGCTGTTGGACAAAGTTGGTAAGTCTCTGGAACTGGCTGTGTCTTTGTGGTCAGAGGCTAGACCTTAAAAGGTCTGGAACCAAAAGACGAAAGGAGAAAAAGCTGATTTTTTATAAGGAGAAGTAGGCCAAAACGGGGTAGTGAACAGGCTGTCGCAGGTGATCGTATTTAGGGACTCCGACAGGTTATACGCGGCAATTCGGCGCGACAAATTGCGCCAATACCAACTAATCAGAGTAGTGGACACAACAGGATCCAAATAGCGGCAAAAGGCTAGCTGTTCCCTGCTACTCTCGAATGCACGTATATAAATATATGGGAGAGGGGAATTTCAACCGAGTCTACGCTGCAGGACTTTACTGTGAAGTGGGAAGTCTGCATATTCGCTGTCCAGTTCCTGCAGAAGAGACTTAAATTGTCTGTGAGTCAGTGAAGAGCGAGAAACCATGAAGTTAAATATTTTAACAACAGTCTCCACGACAGAACTGAAGCTTTGTGACGAAAGTTTTGCAACTAAATTTTCCCGATGTACAATGCAATTAAAACACATTACACTGCGTGAAATGTGATTTTCAAGACGCTTAATAAATCTTTTTTCCTTTCCAACCATTGCACGTGCACCACCAGTAGTAATACAAAATATTTTATTTGTATTAATGGCTTGATTTTCGAAATAATTTAGAAATGCAGTCAGAATGTCTGATGTATTGGTAAGAGGAATAATCAAACAACATGATTCTTCGTAAATACGATCATCGTCACAATATCTTGCAACAATTGCTAGGTGCGCCATGTCATTCACGTCAGTACTTTCATCGAAAGGGGTCGCTGAATGCAGCATCATTTTGTAATCCAACTTTTTGTTTTATTGTTATGTTTTCATCGATATCAGTTATATGTCTCTCAACTGATCATGCAGAAGTTGGTATTTCTTGAATTCGAGACAGTATTTGTTCAGCGTTTGCTTAATCACTGAACAAAATTTTAGCAATTCTCGAAAAGTTTTTTTGATAAATTCTCCGGCTGTAAAAGGTTTACCTTTCTCAGCTATACATTGAGCAATTATGTAACTACATTATTTGGCTTCATTGTTGGTTCCAAGCATTTGAACAAAAACAGAAGTGCTTTTTTTGTAACTAGAATTAGCCCGTTTTATGACTTACCTTTTATCATCAGCGTTTTTAAATATAGTCTGGTGTCTAGTTTGATAGTGTCTTTGTACACTTGATGTACGACATACGACAAATTCACAGCAGAACGCACACACAGCTCGATGATTTTGTTATACAAATCCATACTCAGTGCTCCAGAAATCTTGAAATGAACGAACGTCAAATTTTGGTCCTTTGTTATTCAATTTGGGGCACTATATATTGATAATTGATATGACTGGTGTATAACCCTTAAATCAGGTTCTAAAAATGAAAATAAAAATGATTAAATAAAGATAAATAGAATAAAATAAATAGTAAAAAAGAACGAGATTAATTAAATGAGTTAATTTTTGTAATAATAAAATAATTAGAGTAAATTATATGATATGAATAAACAAAAAAAAAAAACTCAAAAGATCAGACAACTTGACTCACGAAGGAGAAATTGAAACCTAAGAAAAAAACTATAATTTTTGAATTTTCATGTTTATTTCCTTTTCAAAATCCTACTCGTTACCGCTTTTTCTTCCCAAAATGAGAATAATTTTAAAAGCGTCTACTTATAGACGACCCGCAATGTAGGAACCCATTTTAAAGAGTGTCTTTATTTAGACTGGCTGCTGTAAAGTGGTTAACTAAGTTGAACATATTATGATCTGCACTGCTAAATATACAGCCGAGTTCGAAACAATAAGCGTTCGCACCTCTAGCTCCCGGCTTCAGTGATAGGGTACATATGAATGCTTTCGGCACCAGCTTACAAACAAATTAATTGTGCTAACATTCATAATTTCGTATCAAAATTGTGTTCAGTAGTACTATATTTTTAAGGAAATGTAATACTACGAAATACAGCTAACTTCAGATAGTTTAGGCTAGAATAGATGGATCGTAAAAAAGATATGTAATTTAATTATTATGATGTCGCTTCCTCAGATTTAGTTATGAATAAAAGTTTACTTTTAGTTTTTGCCAAGTGGTGTGCATGCCATTGTGAATTGTTCCGCGTGCTACACAGACACTTGGTCTAGACACTCCAAGGAAAACATCCAGAAGTCTGAAGATGTTCAGCTATCCTGAACCTGCCGAGGTGTAAACAGCCACCAGACTGAGGGCACCTCCGTTACAACTGTTCACGACGTCCAGGACCACCAACTTACCTTCTGTGTCCAGAAAGATAATCTTTGTGTTGAGATCCAGGGGTCTCTGGGACAACACTGCCATTCCACCCCCACCCCCCATTCCCGTTTGACATGGAAATAAATATCAGGCTGAGTAAAAAGTAAGCAACGTTTTGAAACATGAAATTCATCACAATGTATTTCAGCAATGCGGACATTTTATTCATCAAAGTCTGTACCATTACTATAAACACATTTTTGCCAATGAGTTACAAAGTTTGTTTATTCTGTTAACATAAAAATCTGGAGTTCTGGAGCTGATGGACTCTTTGAACGCGCTTTCAGCATCGGTTTGATTTTTGAACTCCTTCTCTCGAAGGAAACCATAAAGATACTTGAAAAAGTGGTAGTCGTTGGGAGAAAGGTCTGGGGAATAGGCTGAGTAGGGAAGAACTTCGTAGCCAAATTCTCTAAATCTCTGGGGCGTCATTAGCGAAACGTGTGGTCGAGTATTGTCATGAAGAATGATTGGGCCTCTTCTGTTGACCAGTCTGAGACAGAGGAGTAGCAGTTTTTCGTTCATATTGGCAATTTCTTGGTAATATGTTTCTGCAGTAATGGTTTTTCGGGGTTTTAATAAGGGATAGTCGATGAGTCCAACAGCACATCACTAAACAATCACCATAACCTCCTCTTTGAAGAGATCGGGTTTAGGGAAGCTTTTCGGTGCTTCATTTGGGTCCATCCACTGCGAAAAAACATTTTCTATTACTATATAGAATCTACTTTTCATCGCAAATACGGTCAAGAAATGGGTCGGTCTGGTTTCGGCGAAGAAGCGACGAGCACACTTCATAAGTTCACATTTTCTGATTTTCATTCAAATGGTGAGGTATTCATTTGTCGAGCTTTTCTGATTTTCCGATCGCATGCAAATGGTTTCAGGCATTTTCTGGTTAACTTGAAGTTCTTTTGCCATTTCTCGAGTGGTTTTACGTGGGTCTTTCTCAATGACGGTCTTCAATTGACCGTCATCGATGACAGACGGGGGACCACTACGCTTATGATCTTCAGGTTTCCACTGCTAAATCGTTTAAACCATTTTCTAGCTGACCACTCACTGGTTATTTCCTCATGAAATGTTTCGTTGAAATCGTCAGCAGTTTCAGCTGTTTACATCCTTTTTTGATGCTGAATAGAAAATTTATCGAATATCGCGCTTTGACAGTTCCATTTCAGATGATTGCAACAACGGTGAAAAAATATCAATGTTAATTTATTGATGCATTTGGGAAGGTCTATGTCTGTATTGTCTGTGTGTTTTTGGTTCTGTTTCTTTTTCTTTTGTGTGTTCAGGCGACTTCTTGCCGTTTTGGTCTTTCGTCGTCCCCCTCCGCGCAAGGTATGTCTGAGTGCTCCGAACAGGGGAGGGGCAAATCTCTTAGAGCTTTATGATGTTGTCCTATTCATAAAGTTGTTGCTTTTTTTGGTGATGGGGACCGGGGTTGATGCTGTTGTTTTTGCTGCTGCGATTAGTGTTGCTGCTACTGTTACTCTTGATTTTGTAGCCACGATGGTCACCTGCCTCTGTTGGTGCTGTTGCTATTGTTGTTATTGTTGCTCTGGTGGTGGTGGTGGTGGTGATGATGTTGGCAAAAGTGAGAGGCTCCATTCTCTAATTTGTTGTGGGCAACAGAAGAACTTTAGATGATTTGTGTCCCCACACAGATGATACTGCCGCCATCAGCTTTCAAAGGCCACGTGGAGGTTGGTGCCACCGTGTGAATTTATGATATCTGGAATTGTGTCCCGACTTTGGCTGTTCATTTTCACCCACAATTTTAGGCCTTGACCCGAATAGTTTTGTTTGTAAAGTTTCCGCATCTGTAAGATGCTCGTTTTGACCTATATGTCCAAGGGGACAGCTCCCACCAAGAATCAGCTGTCTATTTCTGGTGGTGTGTCTTCTTTTTTAAGGTCAAAGTGGATTGATTCCTTGCCTCCTCTTCATTTTTCTGTTATGTTTTTGTTGGTGCTGATAGTTGTGATGTTGTTGTTGTTGTTGCTGCTGCTGC
>NC_043025.1:2063093-2078093 GCF_006345805.1 Octopus sinensis
CTCCAATACTTGTGAGACAGATATCATTAATATTCCGTTTGAGCTGTTTACAGGAATGATGAGCAGGGATGCTATTTAGGAGATGAAGGATTTAGCATATGTGGTTAATAATGGGAACAAACTGAGATTTAATACAGCAAGAGTAAGGACTAAAAAAAGACCGAAAAACTAAGGCAATGTATGTTGTCTCATCCCTTTTTTAAATAACACTCTTAACCAGTTAAATCACCATGTAAGGTTGTTCTCCTTTGTAGCACATAACTCAAAATTAAATAAGGGTTTCCCCACTCTACCATCACCAGTTCTATTAATAAATCCCTTTCCATTTCTGTTATGCTTTCCTTCCTAGTCTATTATTTCAGTCTTGAAGTTTTGGGGGTTTATTTATTTTTGTGAAGAACTTTTATGCATCAACTAAGCAAAGGAAAGGAGTTTATTTTGCAAAGGTAAATTACTTTTGACAACAAAGTGTAATAGCGAATGAAATGCTCATTGGACAGAAACAAGATATTTATAAATAAAGCTGACTTCTGAGATGATAAAAATATCTTCCACTGAATACTGAATACGAAGGCTTTGTAAATCTAATTCAAATCACAAATATTTTGAACATCCATTATTTTCTCATATTTTACATGCATGTGTGTTTTTCATTCATACTTTACGCAGTGACTTAGATCTGTTTTATATCTTATATAATAAACTCCCAGTAAATCGAACAGAACCTTCGTGAAGAAGAAAAGGAAGCCTTACAAACTGAAGAATGACAATTCAACCATCCTAAAAGAAACCGATTAGGGAAGGGTGATAGCAGTCACGGACCACGACTACTATAAAGATAAAATATTGGAAACAGACCTGCTACTAGGAAAAACCAAGATACCCGGAAAAAGTAATAATGAATATACTCAAAAGTCTGATAAATGAATACCAATGTTCGTTCACAGATAAAGAGAAAGATTATTTATGCAGCTCTGTAATGAAAGAGAGTAATTCCTATGGATCACCCAAGATCTACGAATGCTCCAAAATGCAGGAACCAGCAGATAAAAATACTAAGACCTACTGACATCAAATTGAGACCAACAGTTGCTGGACCTTGAGCCCCAACACAACAACTGAGCCATCTTTTGGATATACTCCTCAAACCGTTATGCCCATTAATGCCCAGCTATACCCGAGACGATATGGATTTCCTCAAACACATTCCAGAACGTATTATATCTACAATCTTTGACTAATCTTTATACTAATACATCAGACTTTGGGCCGGGAAGCAATCAAACACTTGGTAGAAAAGCATAACGGACAGATGGACGAACGCTTCAAAACGCATTTCCAAAGACACACCTGGAACTAGAAGACAACACCTTTAGATTCGATAATAAACTATATCGACAGATAAAAGGACATCACTACAGAGACGAGGTTCGCACACATTCCCGCACCCAGAGGTAGATATACATATGTGTGTATATTTCTGAGAGCATACGTATGTATGTGCGTATAAGTGCGTGTATTTGTGTGGATATGTGTGTTGATATGTAGATAGGCGAAGCGGATACTCGAGGTTGTGCAAGTCAAGTAAGAAATAAACACGAAACGGCTGCCACATTAAGACATTCTTCGTCTTCTTCTTCTTCTTCTTCTTCTTCTTCTTCTTCTTCTTCTTCTTCTTCTTCTTCTTCTTCTTCTTCTCCTCCTCGTCCTCCTTCTCCTCCTCTCCTCCTCCACTCCTCATCTCCTGCTCTCTTCTTTTTCTTCCTTTCATTCTAAAGCCACAGTTTTTGATGTCGTATCACAAATATTTTCCGTCTAATCTTTTTATTCTTTCTTTACTGCTATAGAGATCTGCAGGATAACAATATTGCAACCATCCAAGAAGGTGTATTCACGGGGCTTAAGAATTTAAAACAATTGTAAGTTCGTTCAGTTTCTTGATACTATATTCCGAAAGTAATATTTGACGCTGATATATACACACATTGCCCAATAATTTTTCAGACTGCACTATACAAGAACAATTTAAATTTGGGGACCGAACACGATTTAGGAAGATACAAAGAGGGAGTAAGTGAGCGAGACACAAACAGAGAAAGAGGGAGAAATTGAGAGAGAAATTAAAATAATACGACAAATTTAATGTTCCTTTATTACAGTTGCTTTGTTTCAATTCGCGTCACCATAACTCATATTCGAGCCTCAAATTTCAATGATTTCTATATGAATTTGTATTAGAAATGGTAACGTTTGTGTGTTTACATGTTTGCATCAAATATGTTTAGCAGAAGTATGTGAGTATGTCCATATCTAAGTGTAATTCTGTGTGAGATGTGACTATATTATTCCATTATTTTATTGCAATTCCATTCTTCTTCTTCTTCTTCTTCTTCTTCTTCTTCTTCTTCTTCTTCTTCTTCTTCTTCTTCTTCTTCTTCTTCTTCTTCTTCTTCTTCTCTTCTTCTTGTCTTATTTTCCTGTAATATTGTTCCTATACATAAAGAAAAATATTCAATATTTTATTGCAATTCCATATTAAGTCAAACTAAGCAATATTGTTTTCTGCTTCAGACATCTTTACGACAATAAAATTTCGAGGATTGAAAAAGAGATGTTTCAAGGCCTTCAGAACTTACAGGAATTGTAAGTCCTTTCAATGTTGTCGTTTATACATGAGGAATATAATGTGTCTTTAAATTAAATATTCCCTGATTTCTATTTATTCTCACTCCCTATTACTTGAAGTTATAATCACTTTTCATATTCGTGTTATATTTATTTGATTGTGTCTGAACATGACAATGTCTGGCAGTTGATAATCGTCTGCATCAAAATTTATTCCTGAAAACGTGTATGTTCACATATGTATGAGTGTGTCTGTAGTGTTATAATACCTATGTTTTAGCTACTGTTTCGTTTCACATTGTTCTCTTGATTCTTGTGGTAACGTGTGGTTATTTATCCACAGTTCCGCCGAAATAATTTCCTCTTGTTTTATTTCTTCTTCTTCTTCTTCTTTCTTCTTTTTTTCCTCCTTTTTCTTCTTCATTTTTCTTATGCTCTCCTCCCCTTCCTCCTCCCTCCTCCCTCCTTTCCTCCTCCCCTCCTTTTCCTCCCTCCTTTCCTCTCCCTCCTTTCCTCCTCCCTCCTTTCCTCCTCCCCTCCTTTCCTCCTCTTTTCCTCCTACTCTTCCTCCTACTCTTCCTCCTCCTTCTCCTCCTCCTTCCTCCTCAACCGCTTCTCCTATACTCCACCCCTCCTCCTTTCCTCCTCCCCCTCCGTTCCTCCTCCCCTCCTCTTCCTCCTCTTCCTCCTTTCCTCCTCCTCCTTCTTCGTCGTCGTTATCTGTCTTCATTTTTCTTCCTTTCATTCTGAACCCCTTGTTTGATGTTTTTTCACAATTATTTTTCATATAATCATTTTTATTCTTTCATTACTGCTATAGAATTCTGTGGAACAACAAAATTTCAACCATCGAAGAAGATGTATTCACGAGGCTTTCCGATTTAACGTCATTGTAAGTTCGTTCAGTTTCTTGATACTATATTCCGAAAGTAATATTTGATGCTGATATATACACTCATTAACCAATAATCTTTCAGACTGCACTAAACAAAATCAATTCAAATTTGGGGACCGAACAGGAGTTTGGAAGATACAAAGAGGGAGTAAGAGAGCGAAACATAGTGAGAGAAAGAGGGAGAAATTGAGAGAGAATGTGAAATAATTGGACAATTTTAATGTTCCTTTATTGCTGTTGCTTTGTTTCAATTCGTGTCACCATAACTCATTTTTGAGCCCCTAATTTCAATGATTTTACTTGAATTTGTATTAAAAATGGTAACATTTGTGAGTTTACATGTTTGCATCAAATATTTTTAGCAGAAGTATGTGTGTATGTTCATATATAAGTGTAGTTCCGTGTGCAATGTGAATATATTATTCTTTATTATATAATTTGTATCCTTCATTTCTTATTTCAATCTTTTTCGTGTTTCGATATTATCATTCAACTTCGACTTTTTCATTCACATCACTTTATTTAAGTGATAAACCAACTGAAGTGGAAGCGGAAAATAAATATATACAAATAATGTCGTCACATACATTCTCTCTGTAAACCTGAAATCCTTACTGCACATTTAAGCAGGAATATTTGGCCTGATACAATTTAACTGCTGATATATTTCTAGTTAGAGGGGGTTTTCTAATATAATTTTCTTCTGTCAATTAAGCGATATGAGATTAATAATCTCTCTCGCCATATTTCCACACAGGTGAGTGAGAATATGTGTGAATGTGAGTGTGCGTATCACCTTACGTCGTTCATATTATGAATATAAGCATGTGTATGAGTGCATTCAAATATGTTGATTTCTGAGTCCGTATATTCCCTCATTTTTCAGCCATGTTCTCTCCCTCAAACGTTTGTTCCCTGTCCCTGAAATATCTCCTGTTATTTCTTTGACTACATTTTCTGTTTCGCC
This sequence comes from Octopus sinensis, assembly GCF_006345805.1. Taxonomy (NCBI): domain Eukaryota; kingdom Metazoa; phylum Mollusca; class Cephalopoda; order Octopoda; family Octopodidae; genus Octopus; species Octopus sinensis. Next base: position 2,067,581 of record NC_043025.1, read on the forward strand.
TTCTTGAATACCATGATTTTCAATGTGTCTTCTTCTTCTTCTTCTTCTTCTTCTTCTTCTTCTTCTTTTTCTTCTTCTCTTTTTCTTCTTAGTCTTCTTTCTTTCACTTCTTTTCTTCTCTTTCTTCTTCTTCTTCTTCTTCTTCTTCTTCTTCTTCTTCTTCTTTCTTCATTCTTCTTCTTCTTCTTCTTCTTATTTTTTCAGAAACTTTCTCCTGTACATTCTGCTTTGTCAATTTCCTCCTTCTTTTTCTTTCTCTTTTACTGTTTCTCCTATTATCATTTCGCCTCCTCCTCCTGCCCATTCTGCCCCGCCTCTATTCCCTCCTTCTCTCTCCTCCTCGCCTCCCCTCCTTCACCCTCCTTTTTACTCCTTCTCCCCGCATTATCCTCTTTCGCCTCTTCGCCCTCCTCCTCCTCCTTCATTTTATTCTCCTTTTCCCCCTCCTTTTCCTCCTTCCTCCCTTCTTCCTCCTCTTATTTCGTCTACTTCTTCTTCTTCTTCCTTTTTCTTCTCCTTCTTCTTCTTCTTCTCTTCTTCTTCTTGTTCTAGTTGTTGTTGTTGTTGTTGTTCTTGTTCTTGTCCTTGTTCTTGTTCTTCTTGTTCTTGTTCTTTTTCTTCTTCTTCTTCTTCTTCTTCTTCTTTTTCTTCTACGTTATATGTCTTCCTTTTTTCCCTTTCATTCTAAAGCCATATTGTTTGATGTTTTATCACTAATATTTTCCATCTAATCTATTTTACTCTTTCTTTACTTCTGTAGAGATCTTGACGGCAACGACATTTCGACCATCAAAGAAGGTTCCTTCAATGGGCTTTCGAATTTAACGAAATTGTAAGTTCGTTCAGTTTCTTGATAATAATTTCTGAAAGTATATATGATATATATAAACTCACAAATGTATGAACGTTCAGACTGCAATAAGCAAATCAATTCAAATTTGGGGACCGAACAGGAGTTTGGAAGATACAAACAGGGAGTAAGAGAGCGAGACACAATGAGAGAAAGAGAGAGAAAGAGAGAGAGAAAGTGAAATGATAGGACAAATTTAATGTTCCCTTATTGCAGTTGCTTTGTTTCACTTCAGGTCATCCTAAATCAATTTTGATCCTCAAATTCCAATGACTTTTATATGAATTTGTATTAGAAATGGTAACGTTTGTGAGTTTCCATGTTTGCATTAAATATTTTTAGCTGAAGTATGTGAGTATGTTCATAAATAAGTGTAGTTATAAGTGTAAAGTGTGACTATATTATTCCTTTATTTTATAATTTGTCTCCTCCTTCATTTCTTATTTCAATATTCTCTTTCGTGTTTCGATATTGTCATTCAACTTCTTCTTCTTCTTCTTCTTCTTCTTCTTCTTCTTCTTCTTCTTCTTCTTCTTCTTCTTCGTTAACGCTCTTCTCTTTCTTCATTTAATTCTAAAGCCACAGTTTTTGATGTCGTATCACAAATATTTTCCATATAATCTATTTTACTCTTTCTTTACTGCTATAGAGATCTGCGAAGGAACAACATTGCAACCATCAAAGAAGGGACCTTCACGAGGCTTTCGAATTTAAACTACTTGTTAGTTCGTTCAGTTTCTTAATACTATTTTCTGAATGTTTCCTTTGATACTGATATATTTTCTCTCAGAAACGTATAAACTTTCAGAGTGCACTATCTTCTTATTCTTGTTCTTCTTGTTTTACTTGTTCTTCTACATCTCCTCCTCCTCCTCCTTCTTCTTCTTCTTCTTCTTCTTCTTCTTCTTCTTCTTCTTCTTCTTCTTCTTCTTCTTCTTCTTCTTATTTTTCTTCTTCTCCTTTTTCTTCCTAGTCTTCTTTCTTTTCCTCTTCTTCTTCTTCTTCTTCTTCTTCTTCTTCTACTTCTCCTTCTTCTGCTTCTCCCACTCGGCATCCTCCTCTTCCTCTCCTCGCTTACTTGTTGTTTTCCTTCTTCTTCCCATCCTCCCCTTCTCTTCCATCTTATTCCTATCTCTTTCTTCTCTTTTTTCTACCTCTTCTTCTTCTTTGTTTTCCTCTTCGTATTGTTTCTCCATTTTTTACCTTTTACGTCCAATTTCTCCGTGTTGTGTTGCTGTTGTTCTTCTACTTCTTTTCTTCACCACCTTGTGTTTCTTTCTTCTTCTTCTTCTTCTTTTCTCTTCTTCTTCTCTTCCTTCGTCTGCTCTTTGGTGTTTCGTCTTCTTTTCCTTCTTTTTGTTCTTGTTCTTCTTTTATAGTCAATTTATAGGTACCAGTACTATATCTTCTACCAAAAGGTTGAAAGATGTTTTGTGTACTTTGAATAGGATTCTGAAAGTTATGCACTGGTCTGAAGATGGTCAATGTTATTGCAATATTAATAGTTTATTGTTTTGAAAAACCATTTTTATCATTACACTGCTACTGGAGTAGATACTTTTACTATTCCTTGTTTCAGTTATCACAATGCGGCCATGCTGGAGTACTACATCCAAGCGTTCCTCGAACAAATCGTCCTTAGTATGAATTTTTAAAACCTGCATTAATCAGCGGTACCTTTTGCGGGAACCCACTATGTTACGGGGGACGTAAACAAAACCAATATGGTCATCAAGCTTTGGTGGGGATAAAACACAAAGACAAACACACGCATATAAATATATATAATAATATATATATATATATAATATATATATATATTATATAAAAGGGCTTAGTAAAATAATTACTTTGCCGCATACTGAACTCATCAGAATAGCAGCTAAAAAAACTTTTTTAAGTATTTCTAATACTTAAAAGAAAAACCTCTCTCATATAGTGTTTGCTCAATTCAACTCACGAAAGTATGGGGGTATAGAGACATTAAAAATCAAATGCAAAGGTTATTTGAGAACGACGTTCAAGATTTAGTTAGTCAAGATTAGTCAAGATTATATAATGCCTCGATTTTACCGAAAAAAGCATAGTGTTTTACTGATTTTAACCCACGCTGGTGGAAAGCGGAGGGCAGAAATCTTCGCTTGCATTTTTGAGTTTGCTGGCACTGGTAGTTTCGAGCAGATCTTCAGAAGCGATAAGAAGCCGAAAGGGTATGCTCCCCTTTCAGTGTTTTCAAATCCAAACCAGGGAGTTCTGAGCTGATGATAGAAATGCGAGTTTCACTAATCTGAACGTACGTTCTCAAATAACCTTTGCATTTGATTTTTTAATGTCTCTACCCCCATACTTTCGTGAGTTGAATGAGCAAAACACTTATGAGAGAGGTTTTCTTTAAGTATTAGAAATAGCTTTAAAAAAGTTTTTTAGCTGCTATTTCTGATGAGTTCAGTATGCGGCAAAGTAATTTATTTACTAAGCCCTTTATATAATGTAATAATTTGAATTCGCCTTAATGGTCCCTTTGCATACTGAATATTGGTGAAATTGATTAATTAATTAATTTTACCTCAATTGTTGAAATATATATATATATATATATATACACACGAAGGGAATCCACACAGTTTCCTGCAGCAAATTTACTCACAACGCTTAGTTGACCCAAGGTTATAGTAAATGTTATTTGTCCAAGGTGCCACACAGTTGGACTAAAGAATCCATGGATGTGAGAAGTAATTTTCTTGCCATAGAACCATGCCTATATGGAGAATGATATTTCTACCATAGATGAGAATGTTAACTAAAACCCATATTGTGCACATAAAAAAGTCTCCTTGTTATTTTGTTATTTTTGTATTTTATTCCCTTCCATCTGTTGCTGTTTTGTTATCAGATTTTCTCTTAGGATAATTAAATTAGATTGAAGGAACCTATTCTTGTTCAAACAACACTTCCCACAGAACTATGAAGAGAAACAAACAATTGTAGTGTGTAATATCAGCATTTACCCTGTTAGTGTTGACTAAAACGCAATTTAGTACTAAACAGGAGTAAACAGATTTATTTATTTTTACTTATTTTAAATTGTGTAATATTTGTCTCTTTTTCAGATATTTGCAAAACAACCCCAATAGAAAAAAATATGAAGATGGCGCTTTCTTATTCCTTCGCAGCATAGTTGAAATAAGAAAAGAAGTTCTTTTGTTATAGGAAAATGAAAATAATAAAACTAGGTCATCAAATTCTCAATTCCTCGTTAAATGTTGTTGGTAATAAACAACAATGAGTTGATTTAAATTTCATGATTTCCGAGATTGTGTTATATTATCGAAAAGTTTATGTTCAAATATAGAGGGTTGGTTGATCTGGTTTCCTCCATGTTTATAAATACACATAATTAACTGGAGACGAGAGTGTGGCCTACATACCAACCTTCATGCATATATATATAAAGATTCCTCTGTGTGTGTGTATGCGTATGTGCGTACATAAGCAACACACACATACACACACATATATATATTGTTATTACTTATTATATCCTTATGGACAACGGACGGAGTTAGTTATCAGAAGGAATAAGATCCACAAAAAATCCATTCAACTATTTCTGATGATTGCTGTATTTGCCTCTGTATTTCTACCACGAAACCATTTGGTAATTGGTAATCAAGGGGGCTAAAATATTCTTTCTACGATGAGCACAAGGCCTGCAATTTTGTGGCTGGGGGCTTGTCGATTACATCCACCCTAGTGCTCGGCTGGTACTTAATTCATCGACCCCCAAAACATGAAAGCTAAAATCGTCCTCGAAATTTTGAACTCAGAACATGAAAACGGAACACCCTGTAACTGTTGGGTCGATTAATACGCAGTATTACTATATCGCAAGATTTTGTGATTTGCCAATCTGACAGAAACGGGATGATTCAATATGTATGATATCTCCATTCTTCTGTGTTAATATATATATATTTACACACACACACACACACACACACACACACATGTATATATACACGTGTGTGTGGAGAGGTAAAGAAAGAGAGGGAAATTTAACACAATCCTATCCCTATTAAAGCTTAACCACACTGCTTGGAATGGAGAACATTTTAAGGCAGATAAATAGTAGTAAAATTAACAACGTTCGCGCAGTATTAGAGGTTGGGAGGTATACAAGCAGATCTATTTCAAAATTGTATTTATCAGAACATTATAGAATTGCATTACGATGTAGCAAAATTCCTTCTGAAAATCATATTCAATAAAGGATGTGCCGAGGGGGAAAATATGTCCAATACCTACAATTTCAGATATATCTGCTATAATTTCCAGTTATATTTAGAATGCTTATCCAGCTAAATCTCTCATGTGAAATATGACTGGTATTTTACTCAGCAATATTTCGCAGCTTCGCAATACATAGCAACTTTCGCCACAGCACTTATATGACAATACCGTTTGCTCGTATGTCACTTATATCTTGTAGCTGGTAATCTATATATTGCTTGCTAGCTACATTTAGTAGATTTATCCATATCTTGTATGTCATCTCTTCAAACATATCATCTAAATATATCATAGTATGTCACCTGTCCAGTATATCATCTATATCTAGAATATCCTCTAAATCTCGTATGCCATTTATATATTGTATGTCATCCCTTTCTCCTCTGACAGCTGTATGTAATCTGTTTGCCCAATACATTTCGTAATATCATACTTGTCTTATGATTCAAAATTATATCAAGAATATCATTTAAAGATTCTCTAACCTCATCCTACCTAATTTTATTTGGTATCTGTTATTTTTAATTATCATTTTCTCATTTCTCCTCTCTAATAAATCTACTGCAGTATGTAGTACAGAGTGGTGGGAATGGCTTACATTCATAGCCCCTCTCTCTCTCTTTCTCTCTCCCTCTCCCTTTCACCCGCCCTCTCTCTCTCGCTCTCTCTGTAACTCTAACTTTCCTTTCTACTACCATATTCATGCTTCAATGTGTATGAAGATGTCTATGATTGCATGTGAATGGTCAAATGAGAAGGTTAAACCTTCTTTTATTCATTTTCCCTCTAATTTCTACTCAGGCATAAGACAATTGAACTGAGAGGTTTTTGGCTTTAATGATTACCTGAAGACCTCCTCATCAATGGATTATTTGGTTTTGGTCAATACACAGCGAATGACACAGACCCAAAGACATACAGAAATATTAGAATGTATTGAAATGAAAATGAAACAGTTATCTTCTATCACATAACTATAAAATCAACAAAAGATTATTATTATTATTATATTTTATATATTTATTATTATTATTATTATTATTATTATTACTTTTTTTTCTTCTTTCAAATTTGCTTCCATATCTTGCCGAGTGTCTTCCCGACTCCCAGGGCAAAGAAACTCATACTATACATGGTAGGCCATTAAACCAAACTCAATAGTTCGTTATTTTTTTTTTATTCATTATTTTTTTTAAAGTTAAATTAAAATACATGAGCAGCAACAGTTCTCACATCGGCATAAGACAATTGAACTGAGAGGTTTTTGGCTTTAATGATTACATGAAGACTCATCATCAATGGATTATTGGTTTTGGTCAATACACAGCGAATGACACAGGACCCAAAAGAAATACAGAAATATTAGAATGTATTGAAATGAAAATGAAACAGTTATCTTCTATCAATAACTTATAAAATCAACAAAAGATTATTATTATTATTTTATTATTATTATTATTATTAATTATTATTATTATTATTATTATTACTTTTTTCTTCTTTCAAATTTGCTTCCATATCTTGCCGAGTGTCTTCCCGACTCCCAGGGCAAAGAAAACTCATCATGCTATACATTGGTAGGCCATTAAACCAAACTCAATCGTTCGTTAATTTTTTTTTTATTCATTATTTTTTTTAAAGTTAAATTAAAATACATGAGCAGCAGCAACAGTTCTCACATCGACAATGCTCTTCTCAATACGTGTAGATACCAGTTAAGACAATATTTGCACTTCTTGCAGGGGATGGTAAGCCAGGGATCATTCTCATATAATTTTCGTTCCCTTCTTGATCTTCCTAGTGCTCCTACGATTCACGGTATGTAACCGCCTGAGATGCCACATTTTTCAATTTCAATGAGTAGGTCTTTATATTTTCTGTGAGTTTGTCAAACTCTTTCGCTGAGATATTATGATCACAGGGGATGCTCATGTCGATCAATAAGCAAACTTCATTGTTTTGGTCTTTCCCAACAATATCTGGTTTTTGGCCTTGATGGTTCGGTCAGTATGTACTGGAAAGTCCCACAGAATGGTTACATTTTCTCCTTCAGTTACAGCCTCAGGGGGTGATTATACAACTTGTCGGCAGTTTTGATATTGTAATGCCGATTATTAGCCAGTGGAGATATTGGCCAAACTCTGTCATGTCTTAATTTATTACCCCACTGGTGCTATGACTTTACCTCCAGAGATTAGGTGGTCCACGTTTCAATCATGTCATTGCAGAATCGGCATTTTGGGTCTGCTCAGTTTTTCATAACATGGCCTAGTAGTTCGGGTTAATAGGCTTTGATCTTGAGCAGCCAGGATGGAAACACTTCGCCCTCTGCTTTTAGCCATGATCTCCGTAGCCACTGATGGGTTTGCTTCTGGTCAAACATCAGCTTGTTTGCTGCGGGCCACATATTTGCCGTGCAGAGGTTTCTCCTCCCACCTATCAGCCAATTGCTCGTGCGCTTTTTTCGTTGCCATTATTTTCACCTTTTTGCAACAATAGTTGCCGTACTTCCCCTCGGGTTGTTCAGTTTGGGTATCCTGCACGAGATCAATAGCAAAATGTTTGCTTTCTTTATGATAGAATGAAGCTTCTTTCGCTCTCGGTGATTTTCCACGACGGCTTTAGCATCCAGTCATTCGTTATTTCGAGATTAATATAATCATCATCATAATCATCATCATCATTATTATTAGATTATTATTATTATATTATATATTATTATTATTATTATTATTTTTTATTATTGATTGAATTATTGGGATGAAAGAGCAGAGCATGCCACCAAAGTGACCTAAGGTAAAATATAGGAAGCCCAATATACCATCATGACTAACTGTCTGATAAGGGTACACCTGGTATATGCATCACGAAACATGTGCGCAACATGGTAATCTTATCTCAAGATAAAACAGTGCATGATCTTGCAGGTGGAGCCCAGTTAGAATTCTTCAGGCTCAGTAGCCATCCTTTTCAAAAGGCCCCGAATTAGGTTGTTTAAGGATGATGAACAAAAACACCGTGTTTCAAAGGTGAATTATTAAAATCTCAAATAATTCCACTCAACACATGGCTATGAAGCTTTCCCACTATTTCTGCTCGTGATCAGAGACATTCCCATCTGGTTAAGGTCAAACAACGGACAAGCAAATCTGTGATAATGAGCAGAATATTTGCTGTTGCCCATCTTTTATACCAAGACAAAACAATGTACATGATAACACTTCTAATCAGTTACGACGAAAAGCCATGAGAGACACAACCTGGTACTGCATCAGAGCATTTATTATTATTTTTTTTTTTATTATTATTATTTTTTTATTATTATTATTAATATTATTATTAGTATATTATTATTATATATTATTATTATTATTATTATTATTATTAATATTATTATATTATTATTATTATTATTATTATATTATGTATTATTATTATTATTTTCTTTTTTTTCTTCTTTCAAATTTTCTTCCATTTCTTGCCGAGTGTCTTCCCGACTCCTAGGGAAAGAAACTCATAGTGTATATGGGTAGGCATTAAACCAAACTCAGTAGTTCGTTAATTTTTTTTTTTTTTTTTAAAGTTAAATTAAAATACATGAGCAGCAACAGTTCTCACATCGACAATGCTCTTCTCAATACGTGTGATGTACCAGTTAAGACAATCTTTTGCACTTCTTGCAGGGGTGGTAAGCCAGGGATCATTCTCATATAATTTTCGGTTCCCTTCTTGATCATCCTAGTGCTCCTACGATCACTGGTATTGTAACCGCCTTGAGATGCCACATTTTCTCAATTTCAATGAGTAGGTCTTTATATTTCTGAGCTTGTCAAACTCTTTCGCTGAGATATTATGATCACAGGGGATGCTCATGTCGATCAATAAGCAAACTTATTGTTTTGGTCTTTCACCAATATCTGGTTTATTGGCCTTGATGTTCGGTCTGTATGTACTGGAAAGTCCCACAGAATGGTTACTTTCTCCTTCAGTTACAGCCTCAGGGTGGTGATTATACCAATTGTCGGCAGTTGATATTGTAATGCCGACTTATTAGCCAGTGGAGATATTGGCCAACTGTCATGTCTTAAGTTATACTCCACTGGTGCTAAGACTTTACATCCAGAGATTAGGTGGTCCACTGTTTCAATCATGTCGTTGCAGAATCGGCATTTTGGGTCTGCTCCATTTTTCATCAATTGGCCTGGTAGTTCCGGGTTAATAGGCTTTGGACTTGAGCAGCCAGGATGAAACCTTCGCTCTCTGCTTTTAGCCCTGAGCTCCGCAGCCACTGATGGGTTTGCTTCTGGTCAACATCAGCTTGTTTGTGCTGGGTCACATATTTGCCGTGCAGAGGTTTCTCCTCCCACCTATCAGCCAATTGCTCGTGCGCTTTTCGTTGCCATTATTTTCACCTTCTTTGCAACAATAGTTGCCGTACTTCCTCGGGTTGTTCAGTTTGGGCATCCTGCACGAGATCAATAGCAAATGTTTGCTTTCCTTTATGATAGAATGAAGCTTCTTTCGTCTCTCGTGATTTTCCACGAGCTTTAGCATCCAGTCATTCGATATTTCGAGATATTTGCCAGTCCAATTGTGGTTGTTTTGTAAGCTAGTTCAATTGGATCAGGCTCGACCTCCTTGGTCTCTGGGAAGGTAAAGGCGATCTACGTCTGCCTTTGGGTGGTGCATCCTATTACAATCAGCAGCTTGCGGTATTTTTCTATCTATATTCTTTACTTCACTCATATTCCAGTTCACACATTGTAGCTATAAGTAACAACTGGAAACTGTTAAGGAATTTATAGCTAACACCTTGTTACGTGCATTTAGTTCAGATTTCAGGACTGCACGAACTCTCCTATAACATTCCTTCCTGATTTTCTCTTTCATGCTTGCATGCTGAATACCAGAGCCTTCATTTATCCCTAATATTTGTATGTCTGTTCTTGCTCAAGCTCTCTTATGACTGTGTCAACATCTAACACGACTGAATTTGTGGTTCTTCACTTTCCCTTTCTGGAAAGTGGCCTTGGCACACTTCTCAAGTCCAAACTCCATCCCGATGTCATCGCTGAATGCTTTCACGGTGCGCAATAGGCCTTCAAGTTCATTATTGTCTTTACCATAAAGTTTTAAGTCATCCATATAAAATAGATGGCTTATTTTTTTATTGACAATTTTATACCCATACCCTGTTCTGTTTAATTCACTTGTAAGGGGTATTAGGGCTATGCAGAATATTAAAGGTGAAAGTGAGTCACCTTGAAAATTCCACAGTTGATGTTTATATTTTCTGAGGTAAGTACTCCATTAGAGTGGTATAATTGGAGATTCGTATTCCACAACGACAATTGTGCTTCAGGAAGTTTGAAA
>NC_043025.1:2083093-2103093 GCF_006345805.1 Octopus sinensis
ACATTCACATCTTCTCTCAACAAACTTATAGATTCAACTGTATCACACAAACCATCAACAGCACACACAGACACACACATAAACGGGAAACCGCGCACACACACATACACACACACACCATACAAAACATACATACGCAAACATTCACAACAGCGCACACATGACCAACACACATATGTACAAGACCTACTCTCTAACCCTCTCTCTCACGTACATTCTCATTCATAACTACATAAGTATAGAACAAAAAACAAATGAGTCATCGAAGCGGTCACGAATGACAAAAAAGTCGCTAACGACCATAACTGGTTGATAGGTTAACCAAACGGTTATCAAACATTCATTAGTAATTCGGTAACAAATTGTAAATGGTTATATGGTGTGAAAAGGGGGGAAAATGTAAACCTGACTATCAAAATCGCCATCAATGACCTGACTGTTTCCCCTATATCTGATGAGGAATGTTACAGATATCTAGGGGGGATGAAAAGATATCTCACAACAGCTCCTGTAACAGCACAAGTGCTTTTTACAGGTGCCATTATGTACAGGTGCCATTAAGTTACAGGTGTCATTAAAGTATAATCAAGAAATTACAGCTGAATGAATAGAATTTAGACCTCAGAAATCTATGCATTCAATAAAACATTGGCCCACAACGTGTGTTCTGTGCAAGTCCTCATACTAACATTTGGGCGTTTATTGGACACTTGATGAGATCCGAGCTGTTTATGTGAAAACCGGAAAATACCGACGAGTACACATAATTTCCAATAAACGGTGAGTAGACCCCTCTCCTTAAAACGAAAACAAGCGGCAGGGGCTAACATCGATGCAAAATGCCTTGAATGTCGTTCATATCCTTTCAGTAACATCTTATAACCACAACTGACGAAGTGCATCCTTTGACCAAGTTTGCATAATTCATATGTGGAAGGCAGCTCCTTGAGCAACATCCTTATCCGACAACATAGAATACATGCTCAAAGAAGTTCGCACGACTCTACCGCTTGGTATCATTAGATGAACGGATGAGTTATATGAACAGAAGATTATGCTTGGATATGTTGGTAGAAAGTTCCGAGATGATGGTAACATTGATGTTGTTGAAGTTCATAAAGCGCGTAGATGTAGGAAATAACGGTGAATAATGACATGCACGATATATACATACATACAACCTGCATACATACACACATACATACATAATACATATATACATATACACACATACATACATACATACATGCATACTACATACATACATACACACATACATGCATATATACACACATCATCCATCCATACATACATACATATATACATACATACGACAACATACATCACATACATACAGACATACATACATACAACATAAATGTGTGTATATGGAAAAAGCACAATATTAGTGATCATATTTTTTATTGTTTATCCAAATATTGTTTGCTCACTTCACATTTTATGGCCTTCTTCACATTCTATATGACATTGCAACATAACTTAAATGAGATTCTCAGGTTTTATTAGTGAGTTCCCACTGCAACATGCTTGCAACTTTCGAATTTCATCCTTTTATTTGACTTGTTCAACGATTTCACGTGTTTGTTACATCAGAATACTAAAAGGACAACAAGCAGCTTTCATGCTTCTCTCAATTGAATTGTGACTTTATTGAAACATTTCCAAATGAACATAAAAATAGGTTTATAGTCTTTGTTAATTTGCTTTATATGTCTAACATGTATTGATTTCAATACTAACACGTATACATTTTTTTTACACCATAAAGAAAATATTTCTTGTTATTGCTATGCATTGCATTATTTGGTTCATAAATACAGATATTTACTTGTATTCTGTAGATTACTCGTTGTATCAACGGAATTTACAGTGTCAAACATGTTCAGGAATGAAATGTACTGATTAGAAGTGACAAGCTGTCCAGGAGCAGAGGTAAACTGGAATATTACTTTCTTCCCTTCCGTTAAAATATATCCACAGCCGTCATTCGAAAGCCATTAAGTCCACATAGATTGTACTATGCTTTCGTAGTTTTTTATGTGCCTGCGTAGACATACACACACCCTATCGGTCTTCTTATTCATGACTCAATGGGACAAGAAGGATGTGACGATTGAAGAGAGAAATAGATGAACATCACTAGGTTGGGACATATTTCCCTCGATTAGACTGGAACAAAGTGGAATGAAGTGCCTTGTTCAAGGACACAACGTTCTACCCTGTCCAGAAATCCCTATTCAAGAAACGAACACACGAACTTAGAGTGACCTTTCTGCGACAAACATGGCTGTCCTTTGAGTAGGATGCATGAATGTATGTGGCCAGAAGTCAACTTGGAATCAAGGTTCCTTGTCGGATGACCTCGGGTCACTAATCTTAGAGGGGTAACTGGAAGTCGATCCTGGCCCCACCAGCTCACAATCATTACAGGGAGCGGATTGAATAAGTTAAGGAGCAAATAACAGTTTTCCTTCGTCTGGTGGTCATAGCAAAAGAGGTTGTTTGATATACGAGGTTATGAAATGTTCGAAACAGATTAAATCTTCCCTCACATCAAGTAGTACAATAAGCTCTCCAGAACATAATAGGTGGGGGTCATAATGTTTCACAGAAAGGTAAAACCTATACCTTTAAAGCGCAGCTAAGACACAAATTAAAATTGCCAGGCATATCTCTGATTACACAGTTGTACATTGGTGAAAGAAACACAAGAGAAACAATAAAAGACACCGGTAATGACACAGATCAATGCTTCACATTAACTGATCTACGAGAAATATAGGAGAATAGAGCGTGACATAAGAGCATGGCTGCATTCTGTTGCCTGTTTTATTGTCTGTTCTGATCTCAGACCTTTCTGTTTTCTTGAAGCTGAGTTAGTTTATTTAATGATTCATTCATTTGCAATCACCGACTCCATTGGCTCTTTTGAAGACGCCAGCCTACCGACACTATCATTGGTTATTTCTTCATGACATCCTCACTCAGTTTGGGAGATCCAATTTTCTTTCTAAAACTTTTCCGTGATTAGAAGAAACGAGTTTCAATTCTAAACTAAGGCAATGCTAATCTTATTTCTAACTTCAATGTCTACATTTTCATTGCTTTTATTATTGTTAGGTGTTTGCGATTATTAATTGTGTTTTCGTGATGGATTCTTTTCTTTAAATATTCTTCTCCATTTCTGATATTTTCTGTTTTCAGAATGTCCCTCATTAAGTTAACAAGACCTTGCTTGTTTTCTCTCCAAATTTTATACTAATATACCGTATTGTCATATAAAATATACTCGCAAATTAAAACGAAGTTTCTCTTGTGTTCATTTATTGTATTTTCTGTTTTATTTGCTTGGACTGAGGAGTTCAATCTGACAATTTTATTTCATTATCATTTTGTGTAAAGGCGTATTAGTTTCTCTTGTTGGTGAGGTTTGCACGCCTGATTTTTCGTAAATTTAATATGAAAAATTTCTCTTGCGCATTCCTCCAGTAAGAAGAAATATTCGCGAATCCATACATCTTTATTGGGATAATCTGACCTATTTTCAGTTTGGCGACGGGTAACAACGCGATGCGATTTTGCTATAGACCGTGATCCGATGTCCATATCTACATGTGATCAGAGATCTTTGGACACCGAAAGCATTTAAAACATGATTTTGGAATACTAAATAGCAATAAAGTTTACAGAAGTTTACTTATGCTGTTAACTTTCAACAATTCCGCAACTCTTTGACGGTTTCATTTATTGCTTTTGGATATTTTAAAGCAATGATTAAACTTACTTGCATGGTAAACATCCCCAGTGGTGTTGTTTCTGTTGTTGTTGCTGTAATTAGCAGTAATCGTCCTAATAAATATTGTTGTTGTAGTGTATAATTTTCATATCTATTATTACAGCCTGTATGCCGATTCGCAATATCAATGAACGGTGCTAAACTGAAGACTGAAAGGTCCTGCAGCACATACAGAAAATGTGTTGAAGCAATGAGAAACAATAACATTACATGCAATAAACGGACGAATAGCACGGCTTGTACTGGTTGTTGTGTCGGACACTTATGTAACAAGAATGATTTCATTGGTAAGTGTTATTTATTGTCTAATATAACACCACCAGGTTTATTACAAATTGATAGTTAATAAGAATATTGTATAATAGTTAATAAAAGGGAAATGTTTTGATGTGTATATATGTGTGTGCAAGTGTAAATGTATATATATATATATATATATATATATATATATGTATATATACATATACACACATATATATGTGTATGTGTGTGCGCGTGTGTATGCACATGCGGTCGTGCACACACATACGTATTTGCACGTGTATATATATATATATATATATATAGCGAGAAAGAAGCAACAAGAATGGATAGGTTTTTAGTACAATCGTTTCATACAAGGACAGGCTTTATTAAAAGTTGTAAAAATTACAGCATATAAACGTGTCCCGTACTCATCAGCTAAAATACATGTGAGTTCTCTAGACATCCTAGTGGTTGAGTCTATACTCATGAAGTAATGTAGATAATTAAGTAACATAAACAGATTTCCAAAGTTCATTAAAGTTCTTTAAAGATGATGTACAGTCTTATCACAGAATTTTAAAAAAGTTCTAATAGCATCACAGAGAAGGTGACCTAATCCATAGAGCACATATGAATTTCCAGAGATATGATGAGGGATTACATACTCACAGAAGACAAATTTATCCATTGTTAATCACAACGAGGTGGGTCTCAATTCCTGCTTATTAGCATTACAGAGAGGGTGAATTAATCCTTTGTATAGATGCACAATTTCCAATGGTGTAGATGTATATATATATATATATATATATATATCAAAAAGAATTCATAATAGAAGGGATAAATATCCTCTTCAAGAATAGCTTCTTTGTCTTCTAAGACAACTTCTATCATTCTTTGGCATGAAAGTATAGAAAGACTTAAAGGATTTCAAGCACTTCTAAATGGACTTGATATAAACATTCAATTTACGATGGAATATAGCCATCACCAACTTCAATTCCTCGACATCCTCATTACGAAATTCAACATCAAAATAGAAACAGATACATACGATAAGCCTACGAACTCGAAGCCATATCTACTGTTTAATTCATGCCACCCCAGACACACTAGAATGAATATCCCTTCAACCTAGCAAAAAGGATTTGTACTATAGTCTCTAATACAAGCACCAACGACACACGGCTACATGAACTAAAGGATACACTCCTTACCAAGAATTACGCACCATCACTAATTGATATAGGCTTTCAATGTGCCCTACAACTCAATATCCACGAACTTAGACATCCCAAGTTAAAGAAGGATTTACAGCCAATATCCTATCATCCATCTCCACATACAACCCCCTTAACAATGAAGCCTTCGACACAATCCTGCAGAACATTCACCTACGAAAAAGGGATTACAGAATGAATTTTATCCTCCAAACGTACACCATCATAAAGGGCAAAAGACAATCAAAATCTATTAAATGTCTCTTAACATAAATCAAGTAATTCGAAACCACACTGAAGCCGGCAGGAAAAATTTGCAGAAGACCTGACTGTGGTATATGCATTAACCTAACTGAGGGATAGGAATTCTCTTTCAAACATGTAGGGTAGACCAAAAAGAGATGGCTAGAAAATATCCATAGCCTCATTTGGTCATGGTTGAGAATTCAATCAGTAAGTGTATTGGCAGTTGCCTCTGATAGGACCCTATGCAGGAAGTACCTGAGGTACCAGATGTCCTCATTACCCTCCCAGGAATAATGAGCGTTGAAGATGGTAGATGGATGGATATATACGTTATTAAGTATAACGTTTTATGTCACATTATATTAAGGAAAACTTAGTGTATTGGTAAACAGTCAAAGGCGTTGGAGAGCATAAATATAAAGTTGTAGCTGAGAAAAAGCTGATATGGCAGACTGGAAGCCATCTAAATATTCTTTCCTAATCTAGGCACAAGGACCGAAATTTTGGGGAATGGGGCCAGTCGATTAGATCGACCCCAGTACGCAACTGGTAGTCCGAAAGGATGAAAGACAAAGTCGACCTCAGTGGAGTTTGAACTCAGAACGTGAAAAAAACAGACGAAATACTGCTATGCATTGCACCCGGTGTGCTAACGTCTCTGCCAGCTTGCCGCCTTGAAAGCCAACTAAATATTGGAAAAGAGATACCTGTATTCATGATAATTCATGACGGTTACCAAAATTCAGACACCATCACTGCCGTTCAATTCTCTGTGAACACTGTAAAGGCAGCAAGACGTGACATGGACAGTTGCAGCAGAATCTATCGGATAACACTCGAATACGAGAGAAAAGTTGCTTCAGAAGATCAAATAACAAGACAAGAAAAAAGGCAAAATGTAGGCAAAACATTCAGTAATGTAAATTGTCTGAAAAAGATGGCACACTTCATGAAGGTCAAATAATGTAGACGGTACAAGCAAAGGGTTGGTACACATGGGTTAAGTGAGAGACAGAAAATGGCTGACGAAAGGAGAGAAGAGCAAATGTGGTTTTATTCGAAGAAGAGTGAACACGAATGGAAAGGGAGAGAAGAAGGGTGCGGTATGTGTGCGTGTAGGGGAGGTAAACTGTTGCAGTTAGTAGCAGCCAAGCAGTAGTGGGAGGAAAAGGGAGGAGGAGGAGAGAGAAGTGAGGGATTTAGAGATACAAAGCAAAACAGTGGGTGCAAGAGTGAATGTGTGAGGGCAGCACTTGTGAGTATGGGTATGTGTGTGTGAGTGTGTGCATGTGTTTGAAGAGTGAGTGTGCGTGAATATGTATGAGTCTATGTATCAGTGTGTATGCGTTTGTATGTGTGTGTCAAAGATAGAATATCCAATGGGACAAAGCTGTGTGTGTGTGTGCGTGTGTGCTTGAGTGTGTATGTGTGTGTGTGTGCGTGTGTGTG
This sequence comes from Octopus sinensis, assembly GCF_006345805.1. Taxonomy (NCBI): domain Eukaryota; kingdom Metazoa; phylum Mollusca; class Cephalopoda; order Octopoda; family Octopodidae; genus Octopus; species Octopus sinensis. Next base: position 2,090,072 of record NC_043025.1, read on the forward strand.
TGTGTGTGTGTAATGAAGTGTGAAGAGAGTAACTGTGCTACCGAAGTGAGATGTGTAGGTAGAAACTATGGTCTATCGTGTGAAGTGTGTATAAAGTGTAAATGTGGGCGGAGGGACAAATAATGTGTGGATGCGGGTTGGTAAGAGTGATGCAGCGGAGGAGAGAGAGAGGAAGAAAACGAAGTAGAGAGGAAAAGTATATTTTTAGCGCTTGGCCAGGAAGACAGTCAATGCTCATGATCATTCAGAAGGCTGCTGTGATTGGTTGGGGGAAAGTAGGAAGATATCCTGAGACCAAAGACCCGCCTTGATTGTTTACAACAGAGAAGAATCCGGCATAAACAGCGAAGGTTCCAAATGACAGACTTAAAATGGGGTCTGATTAAGCACATCACTCGAGAAAATATACGTGTCAGTATGTATATGTATGTACATACGCACGTACATACATACATACATACATACATACTTACATACATACCTACATACATACATACTTACATACATACATACTTACATACATACCTACATACATACATACTTACATACATACATACATACATACATACATACATACATACATACATACATACATACATACATACTTACATACATACCCATGGATGCTAGAAGCCCTTCAGCTTGCAAAATTTCCAATTAAACACAATGAGTGACTATTATCACTGACAGAATACAATATCGCAGAGGCATATTCCAAGGGGACAACCTCGTTGTGATGTTGTTTATACTTTCTGTAAACCCCATGTCATTCATGTTAAGGATATCTCATTGGTTCACAAGGAAACAAAAATACCAAAATCGGATACTGTTTTTTGTGGATGACTTAAAACTTTATGCAAAGAATATGGATGAGATGAAAAAGAGCCTTGATCAAGTTAAAAGATTCTCCAAAAATATAGGGTTGGCGTTTGATCAGGATAAATGTTGTGAAAAGGGGGAAAAATGTAAACCAGACTAGCAACATCAATGACCTGACTGTTTCCCCTATATCTGATGAGGAATGTTACAGATATCTAGGGGTGGATGAAAAGATATCTCACAACAGCCCTGTAATAACACAAGTGCTTTTTACAGGTGCCATTATGTTACAGGTGCCATTAAGTTACAGGTGTCATTAAAGTATAATCAAAGAATATTACAGCTGAATGAATAGAATTTAGACCTCAGAAATCTATGCATTCAATAAAACATTGGCCCACAACGTGTGTTCTGTGCAAGTCCTCATACTAACATTTGGGCTGTTTTATTGGACACTTGATGAGATCCGAGCTGTTTATGTGAAAACCCGGAAAATACCGACGAGTACACATAATTTCCACATAAACGGTGAAGTAGACCCCTCTCCTTAAAACGAAAACAAGGCGGCAGGGGCTTAACATCGATGCAAAATGCCTTTGAATGTCGTATCATATCCTTTCAGTAACATCTTATAACCACAACTGACGAAGTGCATCCTTTGACCAAGTTTGCATAATTCATATGACTTGGAAGGCAGCTCCTTGAGCAACATTCCTTATCCGACAACATAGAATACATGCTCAAAGAAGTCGCACGACTCTACCGCTTTGTATCATTAGATGAACGGATGAGTATCTATGAACAGAAGATTATGCTTGGATATGTTGGTAGAAAGTTCCGAGATGATGGTAACATTGATGTTGTTGAAGTTCCAATAAAGGTGCCGTAGATGTAGGAAATAACGGTGAATAATGACATGCACGCATATATACATACATACATACATGCATACATACACACATACATACATAATACATATATACATATATACACACATACATACATACATACATGCATACATACATACATACATACACACATACATGCATATATACACACATCCATCCATCCATACATACATACATATATACATACATACACACACACATACATACATACATACATACATACATACATACATACATAAATGTGTGTATATTGGAAAAAGCACAATATTAGTGATCATATTTTTTATTGTTTATCCAAATATTGTTTTGCTCACTTCACATTTTATGGCCTTCTTCACATTCTATATGACATTGCAACATAACTTAAATGAGATTCTCAGGTTTTATTAGTGAGTTCCCACTGCAACAATGCTTGCAACTTTCGAATTTCATCCTTTTATTTGACTTGTTCAACGATTTTCACGTGTTTGTTACATCAGAATACTAAAAGGACAACAAGTAGCTTTCATGCTTCTCTCAATTGAATTTGTGACTTTATTGAAACATTTCCAAATGAACATAAAAATAGGTTTATAGTCTTTGTTAATAATTTGCTTTATATGTCTAACATGTATTGATTTCAATACTAACACGTATACATTTTTTTTTACACCATAAAGAAAATATTTCTTGTTATTGCTATGCATTGCATTATTTGGTTCATAAATACAGATATTTACTTGTATTCTGTAGATTACTCGTTGTATCAACGGAATTTACAGTGTCAAACATGTTCAGGAATGAAATGTACTGATTTAGAAGTGACAAGCTGTCCAGGAGCAGAGGTAAACTGGAATATTACTTTCTTCCCTTCCGTTAAAATATATCCACAGCCGTCATTCGAAAGCCATTAAGTCCACATAGATTGTACTATGCTTTCGCTAGTTTGTTTTTATGTGCCTGCGTAGACATACACACACCCTATCGGTCTTCTTATTCATGACTCAATGGGACAAGAAGGATGTGACGATTGAAGAGAGAAATAGATGAACATCACTAGGTTGGGACATATTTCCCTCGATTAGACTGGAACAAAGTGGAATGAAGTGCCTTGTTCAAGGACACAACGTTCTACCCTGTCCAGAAATCCCTATTCAAGAAACGAACACACGAACTTAGAGTGACCTTTCTGCGACAAACATGGCTGTCCTTTGAGTAGGATGCATGAATGTATGTGGCCAGAAGTCAACTTGGAATCAAGGTTCCTTGTCGGATGACCTCGGGTCACTAATCTTAGAGGGGTAACTGGAAGTCGATCCTGGCCCCACCAGCTCACAATCATTACAGGGAGCGGATTGAATAAGTTAAGGAGCAAATAACAGTTTTCCTTCGTCTGGTGGTCATAGCAAAAGAGGTTGTTTGATATACGAGGTTATGAAATGTTCGAAACAGATTAAATCTTCCCTCACATCAAGTAGTACAATAAGCTCTCCAGAACATAATAGGTGGGGGTCATAATGTTTCACAGAAAGGTAAAACCTATACCTTTAAAACGCAGCTAAGACACAAATTAAAATTGCCAGGCATATCTCTGATTACACAGTTGTACATTGGTGAAAGAAACACAAGAGAAACAATAAAAGACACCGGTAATGACACAGATCAATGCTTCACATTAACTGATCTACGAGAATATAGGAGAATAGAGCGTGACATAAGAGCATGGCTGCATTTTGTTGCCTGTTTTATTTGTCTGTTCTGATCTCAGACCGTTCTGTTTTCTTGAAGCTGAGTTAGTTTATTTAATGATTCATTCATTTGCAATCACCGACTCCATTGGCTCTTTTGAAGACGCCAGCCTACCGACACTATCATTGGTTATTTCTTCATGACATCCTCACTCAGTTTGGGAGATCCAATCTTCTTTCTAAAACTTTTCCGTGATTAGAAGAAACGAGTTTCAATTCTAAACTAAGGCAATGCTAATCTTATTTCTAACTTCAATGTCTACATTTTCATTGCTTTTATTATTGTTAGGTGTTTGCGATTATTAATTGTGTTTTCGTGATGGATTCTTTTCTTTAAATATTCTTCTATATTTCCGATATTTTCCGTTTTCAGAATGTCCCTCATTAAGTTAACAAGACCTTGCTTGTTTTCTCTCCAAATTTTATACTAATATACCGTATTGTCATATAAAATATACCCGCAAATTAAAACGAAGTTTCTCTTGTGTTCATTTATTGTATTTTCTGTTTTATTTGCTTGGACTGAGGAGTTCAATCTGACAATTATAGTTCAGTATCATCTTTGGGTATAGGCATATTAGTTTCTCTTTTTGGTGAGGTTTGCACGCCTGATTTTTCGTAAATTTAATATGAAAAATTTCTCTTGCGCATTCCTCCAGTAAGAAGAAATATTCGCGAATCCATACATCTTTATTGGGATAATCTGACCTATTTTCAGTTTGGCGACGGGTAACAACGCGATGCGATTTTGCTATAGACCGTGATCCGATGTCCATATCTACATGTGATCAGAGATCTTTGGACACCGAAAGCATTTAAAACATGATTTTGGAATACTAAATAGCAATAAAGTTTACAGAAGTTTACTTATGCTGTTAACTTTCAACAATTCCGCAACTCTTTGACGGTTTCATTTATTGCTTTTGGATATTTTAAAGCAATGATTAAACTTACTTGCATGGTAAACATCCCCTGTTGTTGTTGCTGTAATTAGCAGTAATCGTCCTAATAAATATTGTTGTTGTAGTGTATAATTTTCATATCTATTATTACAGCCTGTATGCCGATTCGCAATATCAATGAACGGTGCTAAACTGAAGACTGAAAGGTCCTGCAGCACATACAGAAAATGTGTTGAAGCAATGAGAAACAATAACATTACATGCAATAAACGGACGAATAGCACGGCTTGTACTGGTTGTTGTGTCGGACACTTATGTAACAAGAATGATTCATTGGTAAGTGTTATTATTGTCTAATATAACACCACCAGGTTTATTACAAATTGATAGTTAATAAGAATATTGTATAATAGTTAATAAAAGGGAAATGTTTTGATGTGTATATATGTGTGTGCAAGTGTAAATGTATATATATATATATATATATATATATGTATATATACATATACACACATATATATGTGTATGTGTGTGCGCGTGTGTATGCACATGCGGTCGTGCACACACATACGTATTTGCACGTGTATATATATATATATATATATAGCGAGAAAGAAGCAACAAGAATGGATAGGTTTTTAGTACAATCGTTTCATACAAGGACAGGCTTTATTAAAAGTTGTAAAAATTACAGCATATAAACGTGTCCCGTACTCATCAGCTAAAATACATGTGAGTTCTCTAGACATCCTAGTGGTTGAGTCTATACTCATGAAGTAATGTAGATAATTAAGTAACATAAACAGATTTCCAAAGTTCATTAAAGTTCTTTAAAGATGATGTACAGTCTTATCACAGAATTTTAAAAAAGTTCTAATAGCATCACAGAGAAGGTGACCTAATCCATAGAGCACATATGAATTTCCAGAGATATGATGAGGGATTACATACTCACAGAAGACAAATTTATCCATTGTTAATCACAACGAGGTGGGTCTCAATTCCTGCTTATTAGCATTACAGAGAGGGTGAATTAATCCTTTGTATAGATGCACAATTTCCAATGGTGTAGATGTATATATATATATATATATATATATATATCAAAAAGAATTCATAATAGAAGGGATAAATATCCTCTTCAAGAATAGCTTCTTTGTCTTCTAAGACAACTTCTATCATTCTTTGGCATGAAAGTATAGAAAGACTTAAAGGATTTCAAGCACTTCTAAATGGACTTGATATAAACATTCAATTTACGATGGAATATAGCCATCACCAACTTCAATTCCTCGACATCCTCATTACGAAATTCAACATCAAAATAGAAACAGATACATACGATAAGCCTACGAACTCGAAGCCATATCTACTGTTTAATTCATGCCACCCCAGACACACTAGAATGAATATCCCCTTCAACCTAGCAAAAAGGATTTGTACTATAGTCTCTAATACAAGCACCAACGACACACGGCTACATGAACTAAAGGATACACTCCTTACCAAGAATTACGCACCATCACTAATTGATATAGGCTTTCAATGTGCCCTACAACTCAATATCCACGAACTTAGACATCCCAAGTTAAAGAAGGATTTACAGCCAATATCCTATCATCCATCTCCACATACAACCCCCTTAACAATGAAGCCTTCGACACAATCCTGCAGAACATTCACCTACGAAAAAGGGATTACAGAATGAATTTTATCCTCCAAACGTACACCATCATAAAGGGCAAAAGACAACCAAAATCTATTAAATGTCTCTTAACATAAGCTCATGTACATTCGAAACCACACTGAAGCCGGCAGGAAAAATTTGCAGAAGACCTGACTGTGGTATATGCATTAACCTAACTGAGGGATAGGAATTCTCTTTCAAACATGTAGGGTAGACCAAAAAGAGATGGCTAGAAAATATCCATAGCCTCATTTGGTCATGGTTGAGAATTCAATCAGTAAGTGTATTGGCAGTTGCCTCTGATAGGACCCTATGCAGGAAGTACCTGAGGTACCAGATGTCCTCATTACCCTCCCAGGAATAATGAGCGTTGAAGATGGTAGATGGATGGATATATACGTTATTAAGTATAACGTTTTATGTCACATTATATTAAGGAAAACTTAGTGTATTGGTAAACAGTCAAAGGCGTTGGAGAGCATAAATATAAAGTTGTAGCTGAGAAAAAGCTGATATGGCAGACTGGAAGCCATCTAAATATTCTTTCCTAATCTAGGCACAAGGACCGAAATTTTGGGGAATGGGGCCAGTCGATTAGATCGACCCCAGTACGCAACTGGTAGTCCGAAAGGATGAAAGACAAAGTCGACCTCAGTGGAGTTTGAACTCAGAACGTGAAAAAAACAGACGAAATACTGCTATGCATTGCACCCGGTGTGCTAACGTCTCTGCCAGCTTGCCGCCTTGAAAGCCAACTAAATATTGGAAAAGAGATACCTGTATTCATGATAATTCATGACGGTTACCAAAATTCAGACACCATCACTGCCGTTCAATTCTCTGTGAACACTGTAAAGGCAGCAAGACGTGACATGGACAGTTGCAGCAGAATCTATCGGATAACACTCGAATACGAGAGAAAAGTTGCTTCAGAAGATCAAATAACAAGACAAGAAAAAAGGCAAAATGTAGGCAAAACATTCAGTAATGTAAATTGTCTGAAAAAGATGGCACACTTCATGAAGGTCAAATAATGTAGACGGTACAAGCAAAGGGTTGGTACACATGGGTTAAGTGAGAGACAGAAAATGGCTGACGAAAGGAGAGAAGAGCAAATGTGGTTTTATTCGAAGAAGAGTGAACACGAATGGAAAGGGAGAGAAGAAGGGTGCGGTATGTGTGCGTGTAGGGGAGGTAAACTGTTGCAGTTAGTAGCAGCCAAGCAGTAGTGGGAGGAAAAGGGAGGAGGAGGAGAGAGAAGTGAGGGATTTAGAGATACAAAGCAAAACAGTGGGTGCAAGAGTGAATGTGTGAGGGCAGCACTTGTGAGTATGGGTATGTGTGTGTGAGTGTGTGTATGTGTTTGAAGAGTGAGTGTGCGTGAATATGTATGAGTCTATGTATCAGTGTGTATGCGTTTGTATGTGTGTGTCAAAGATAGAATATCCAATGGGACAAAGCTGTGTGTGTGTGTGCGTGTGTGCTTGAGTGTGTATGTGTGTGTGTGTGTGTGCGTGTGTGTGTGTGTGTGTAATGAAGTGTGAAGAGAGTAACTGTGCTACCGAAGTGAGATGTGTAGGTAGAAACTGTGGTCTATCGTGTGAAGTGTGTATAAAGTGTAAATGTGGGCGGAGGGACAAATAATGTGTGGATGCGGGTTGGTAAGAGTGATGCAGCGGAGGAGAGAGAGAGGAAGAAAACGAAGTAGAGAGGAAAAGTATATTTTTAGCGCTTGGCCAGGAAGACAGTCAATGCTCATGATCATTCAGAAGGCAGCTGTGATTGGTTGGGGGAAAGTAGGAAGATATCCTGAGACCAAAGACCCGCCTTGATTGTTTACAACAGAGAAGAATCCGGCATAAACAGCGAAGGTTCCAAATGACAGACTTAAAATGGGGTCTGATTAAGCACATCACTCGAGAAAATATACGTGTCAGTATGTATATGTATGTACATACGCACGTACATACATACATACATACATATACTTACATACATACCTACATACATACATACTTACATACATACATACTTACATACATACCTACATACATACATACATACATACATACATACATACATACATACATACATACATACATACATACATACATACATACATACTTACATACATACCCATGGATGCTAGAAGCCCTTCAGCTTGCAAAATTTCCAATTAAACACAATGAGTGACTATTATCACTGACAGAATACAATATCGCAGAGGCATATTCCAAGGGGACAACCTCGTTGTGATGTTGTTTATACTTTCTGTAAACCCCATGTCATTCATGTTAAGGATATCTCATTGGTTCACAAGGAAACAAAAATACCAAAATCGGATACTGTTTTTTTGTGGATGACTTAAAACTTTATGCAAAGAATATGGATGAGATGAAAAAGAGCCTTGATCAAGTTAAAAGATTCTCCAAAAATATAGGGTTGGCGTTTGATCAGGATAAATGTTGTGAAAAGGGGGAAAAATGTAAACCAGACTAGCAACATCAATGACCTGACTGTTTCCCCTATATCTGATGAGGAATGTTACAGATATCTAGGGGTGGATGAAAAGATATCTCACAACAGCCCCTGTAATAACACAAGTGCTTTTTACAGGTGCCATTATGTTACAGGTGCCATTAAGTTACAGGTGTCATTAAAGTATAATCAAAGAATATTACAGCTGAATGAATAGAATTTAGACCTCAGAAATCTATGCATTCAATAAAACATTGGCCCACAACGTGTGTTCTGTGCAAGTCCTCATATTAACATTTGGGCTGTTTTATTGGACACTTGATGAGATCCGAGCTATTTATGTGAAAACCCGGAAAATACCGACGAGTACACATAATTTCCACATAAACGGTGAAGTAGACCCCTCTCCTTAAAACGAAAACAAGGCGGCAGGGGCTTAACATCGATGCAAAATGCCTTTGAATGTCGTATCATATCCTTTCAGTAACATCTTATAACCACAACTGACGAAGTGCATCCTTTGACCAAGTTTGCATAATTCATATGACTTGGAAGGCAGCTCCTTGAGCAACATTCCTTATCCGACAACATAGAATACATGCTCAAAGAAGTCGCACGACTCTACCGCTTTGTATCATTAGATGAACGGATGAGTATCTATGAACAGAAGATTATGCTTGGATATGTTGGTAGAAAGTTCCGAGATGATGCCAATATTGATGTTGTTGAAATTCCAATGAAGGAGCCGTAGATGTAGAAACTCTCTCTTTCTCTATCACCAAGAAATCTTGAAATAACAGTTAATAATGACATACATACAAACATAATACATACATGCATTATTATGGCTGCCCCCTCGTTACCGAGTATGGCCATTGGACGAAGCTTAACTGTTACTGGTGCTGTGATCGAATGTGACTTTTTAGCCCAGCTAAATATCTACAATATCTTTTACAGGATTGGCAACTAAACCCTTTACGTACATACATACATACATACATACATACATACATAATACATACATACATACACACATAAACGTGTATATATTGGAAAAAACAGCATATTAGTGATCATATTTTTTATTCACATTCTATATGACATTGCAACGTAACTTAAATGAGATTCTCAGGTTTTATTAGGGAGTTCCCACTGCAACAATGCTTGCAACTTTCGAATTTCATCTTTTTATTTGACTTGTTCAACGATTTTCACATATTTGTTACACCAGAATACTAAAAGGACAACAAGTGGCTTTCATGCTTCTCTCAATTGAATTTGTGACATTATTGAAACATTTCCAAATGAACATAAAAATAGGTTTATAGTCTTTGTTAATAATTTGCTTTATATGTCTAACATGTATTGATTTCATTACTAACACGTATACATTTTTTTACATCAGAAAAAAAATATTTCTTGTTATTGCTATGCATTGCATTATTTGGTTCATAAATACAGATATTTACTTGTATTCTGTAGATTACTCGTTATATCAACAGAATTTACAGTGTCAAACATGTTCAGGAATTATCTGCAATAAATCGGAAATGACAAGCTGTCCAGGAGCAGAGGTAAACTGGGATATTACTTTCTTCCCTTCCGTTAAAATATATCCACAACCGTCACTCGAAAGCCATTAAGTCCAATTAGATTGTACTATGCTTTCGCTAGTTTGTTTTTATGTGCCTGCGTAGATATACACACACCCTATCGGTCTTCTTATTCATGACTCAATGGGACAAGAAGGATGTGACGATTGAAGAGAGAAATAGATGAACATCACTAGGTTGGGACACATTTCACTTGACTGGACGGGAAGAAAGTGGAATGAAGTGCCTTGTTCAAGGACACGACGTTCTACCCTGTCCAGGAATCCCTATTCAAGAAACGAACACACGAACTTAGAGTGACCTTTCTGCGACAAACATGGCTGTCCTTAGAGTAGGATGTATGAATGTATGTGGCCAGAAATCAACTTGGAATCAAGGTTCCTTGTCGAATGACCTCGGGTCACTAACTTTAGAGGGGTAACTGGAAGTCGAACCTGGCCCCACCAGCTCGCAAACATTACAGGGAGCGGATTGGAATAAGTTAAGAAACAAATGACAGTTTTCCTTCGTCTGGTGGTCATAGCAAAAGAGGTTGTTTGATATACGAGGTTATGAAATGTTCGAAACAGATTAAATCTTCCCTCACATCAAGTAGTACAATAAGCTCTCCAAAACATGATAGGTGGGGGTCATATTGTTTCACAGAAAGGTAAAACCTATACCTTTAAAGCGCAGCTAAGACACAAATTAAAATTGCCAGGCATATCTCTGATTACACAGTTGTACATTGGTGAAAGAAACACAAGAGAAACAATAAAAGACACCGGTAATGACACAGATCAATGCTTCACATTAATTGATCTACGAGAATATAGGAGAATAAAGCGTGAAATAAGAGCATGGCTTACATCTGTTTCCTGTTTTATTTGTCTGTTCTGATCTCAGACCTTTCTGTTTTCCTGAAGCTGAGTTAGTTTATTTAATGATTCATTCATTTGCAATCACCGACTCCATTGGCTCTTTTGAAGACGCCAGCCTACCGACACTATCATTGGTTATTTCTTCATGACATCCTCACTCAGTTTGGGAGATCCAATTTTCTTTCTAAAACTTTTCCGTGATTAGAAGAAACGAGTTTCAATTCTAAACTAAGGCAATGCTAATCTTATTTCTAACTTCAATGTCTACATTTTCATTGCTTTTATTATTGTTAGGTGTTTGCGATTTTTAATTGCGTTTTCGTGATGGATTCTTTTCTTTAAATATTCTTCTCCATTTCTGATATTTTTCGTTTTCAGAATATCCCTCATTAAGTTAACAAGATCTTGCTTGTTTTCTCTCCAAATTTTATACTAATATATCGTATTTTCATATAAAATTTGTTGCTGTAATTAGCAGTAATCGTACTAATAAATATTTTGGTTGTAGTGTATAATTTTGATATCTATTATTACAGCCAGTATGCCGATTCGCAATATCAGTGAACGGTGCTAAACTGAAGACTGAAAGGTCCTGCAGCACATACAGAAAATGTGTTGAAGCTATGAGAAACAATAACATTGCATGCAATAAACGGACGAATAGCACGTCTTGTACTGGTTGTTGCGTCGGACACTTATGTAACAAGAATGATTTCATTGGTAAGTGTTATTTATTGTCTAATATAACGCCAACATGTTTATTACAAATTGATAGTTAATAAGAACATTTCATAGTAATTAATATAGGGGAAAATAATTTGATGTGTGTATACGTGTATATATATATATATATATATATATATATATATACATCCATGTGTGTATATATATATTGTTTGCAATGCTCTCTCTCCCTCTCCCCCTCCCCTTCTCTCTCTCTCTGACACACACACACAAATGGAATCAAAAACCACGACATGAAGGAAAAGAATAAAAGAGAGCACTTTTGGCGAGTGATCAAAAAATTGGTTCGAAAGCTGAATGCCTGGAACATAATTTCGGCGATAAACTCGCACGCAGGCGCAGAAGTTCGGAATGACGCTGGAAAACTGAAGTGGACAGAGAAGAAGCTAAAGGAGTTGGACAGGAAGTCAAGAAAGGTCCTATCGATGTATGGAACAAATCATCCATGTGCAGGCATTGATAGCCGATACACGAAGAGAGCGAAAGGAAGAAAGGGACTGATAAGTGTGTATATATATATATATATATATATATATAAATTATTATTTGAGGGAATAAAATCCAAACTTACAAGGAAAAAATTCAATTTAGAAATACTAAATCAAATTTCACACAATATAATATATATATAAAATATTAGAAAAAAATCCGTTTATCAATTACACTATCTAGAAAATTACATATAATAGAAATATAAAAATCAAAATAACAATAAAATATCAATGATTAAGTAAATTGCAAAAAAATAATAACAATAATAAAAACGTATATAATAGGTAGAATAAGAATAATATATATATATATATATATATATATATATATAAATTCAGGGTGACTACTTGATAAATGTAAGCACCTGTATAGGAGATAGGATATATGTATCAAAAGAAAAACAGGACGCAAAGGATATTGCGGTACATATGTTTCGGTCTTTATTGAACAACTCATTCTTATATCAATGCATAATTGATATAACAGATAGATCAAAAGCCTTCTTCAGCCGCGTACAGTTACCACACCAAAGACATGGCTTTCGTGTGGTAATATATATATATATATATATATATATATATATATATATTATATATATTGTATTTTTAAGTGTATATGTGATTATGAATGTATATTTTTTATCTACGTATGTGGGTTTTATGTGCGTGTATGACATGTGTCTCATTTATAAACGCAGTGATTATTTTCTATATCTATCCATAGGCTGGACCAAATCCTTCGTATTTCGTTTGATTTTTAAAAAGTTCAACGGATATAAAATCCCTGCTGAGA
>NC_043025.1:2108093-2125593 GCF_006345805.1 Octopus sinensis
CAATTTATTTCCAACGTTAACTACTGCTTCTGCTACTACGACTACCACTACTACTACTACTACTACTACTACTACTACTACTACTACTACTACTACTACTACTACAACTACTACTACTGGCTTCTCTCATGTCCATATTTTGCTTCTTTTTCAGTGGTTTGTGATGAAAGCACAACATCAACTAACAATGGAACTTTCTCTTGGCCAATGACAAAAATAGGAACTACTGCAGAGATCCCATGTCATGGAAATGTAGCCACAAGGCATTGGTTCGTTTGTATTAATTTATGTCTACTCAAAGTTTGAAGCTTTCAGCGCCATCCTATTGTGAGAGAATGTTACTTGGTAGAGCAGATAACAGCTTTATAGATTAACACGATAGAATTAAACGTCCATCGGTTGCAATCTCTTGTCCCACCATTTTTACATTTTATACATTATTTGATATAATTTAGCCTTGTCCTAATTACCTAGATTTGCTTTGTCGCCAATATTATACAAAGCTTTCATTTCATTGGTTTTTATGTTCTGAGTTCAAATTCCGCTAAGGTCGACTTTGCGTTTAATTTTTTCTCAGGTCGTTGAAATAAATACCTATTTCTTTATTACCCACAAGGAGCTAAACACAGAGGGGACAAACAAGGACAGACATAGGTATTAAGTCGATTACATCGACCCCAGTGCGTAACTGGTACTTAATTTATCGACCCCGAAAGGATGAAAGGCAAAGTCGACCTCGGCGGAATTTGAACTCACAACGTAACGCAGACGAAATCCCACTAAGCATTTCGCCTGGCGTGCTAACGTTTCTGCCAACTCGCCGTTGAAATAAAAACCAATTGAGCACTGGGGTTGGTGTAAACGACTCATCCCTTCCCCTGAAATTGCTGGCATTGTGCCAAAATTTGAAACCAATATTAGACAAGTCTTTATGGTGGAGAGCTGGCAGAATCGTTATGGCACCGGACAAAATGCTCAGCAGCATTTTTCCGACTTTACATTCTGAGATCAAATGCCACCAGGGTCGACTTTGTCCTTCATCCTTTCCGGATTGATAAAATAAATACCAATTAACCACTGGCGATCTATGTAATCCCAAAATATCTAGCCTTATTCCAAAATTTGAAATCAGTATTATACAAAGATTTAAAGATTCTTCTAAGAATTTCACAAAATAATTGTAGGAAAGAAAGCACATACCTAGATACAGCCAATAGAATCTATCGGTGATTCTGTTGGTTTCAGGCTAATACTATTTATTCAATTTTATGATTACTGTAGAGCTATATATCTTGCTAGTACATGATGGTCATCCTGGGATTTCACTCATCACAGACTATGTTACACGGTCTCTCTTCTCTCATTTCTACCACGTCACTCCACAGGTTAAGCATCTAAATTGTTCCTCCCAGAGGCTGAGCTTTATTAGTTTTAAGACAAGACCAACTGGTGGAATCACTCAAATCTGTGCATATGTAGGAAAATATACATAAATCCATTGCTGCCGCTGTTGCTACCGATGTCTATGGTGGCGAAATATTAGCAACTAATTCCCCCATTTAACTTGAACTAACAACCTGGTTCCTTAATATTGCATCACCTACACCGTTCCAACTAATCTTGTATTGAATAATCATAAAAACAACAAATTATTGTAAATAAAAGCAGATGCAGGAATATTGTTTTTATATCTGAACTCTAGTTAGAAGATATTTGACATTACGTTTGAGGATAGGGGTCAGGAGTAAATTATAGATTTCTTCCCTAAATGCAAGACACCAGTTATCCTTCTTTCACTAAATTATGAGTTCAAATCACGACCAGATCGAAGGTTTCCTATATTCCTCTGAGACTGATGAAATTCTCCGAAGAATGAATAAACTCGACTGACAATATTTAACATTTATTTTTTCAGTTCTTCCAGAACGATGGGGCATCCAGAAATGGCATCAAGTCAAAACATGTCATCACAAAAGTGTTCACCGTTTACTGGTATCTGGCAAGAACCAGACATGTCTCAATGTTGCAATGCAGAACAGACCACTCAAGGACTAAAGGATATCGAAAGCAAAGGCATTGATGTTGGTGAGTGAGCAAATGTTTTTGAATGACTTTTACAGTAGTAGAAGTAGCAGGATGAGAAGTAATTTTTGTGAGTGATTTTCTGTCTGTTTAACAATATTAATCCTTAAATTAGGCGGTAAGCTGGCAGAATCGTTAGCAGACCGGGAGAAATGCTTTGCATTATTTCGTCCGTCTTTACGTTCTGAGTTCAAATTCCGCCGAGATTGACTTTGCTTTTCATCATTTCTGTGTCGATAAAATAAGCGAAAGTTGAGCTCTGGGTCAATGTAATCAACTTAACCCCCTACACCGAATCTGCTGGTCACGTACCAATATTTGAAACCTGTATTGTTCCTTTGATTATGCCCTTTTATTTACACGATTTATTAATTTCATATTCATTTCATTCATCGTTTGCAATGTTCTCTCTCCCAAACTTTCTCTCTCCATCTCTCTCTCTCTCCCTCTCTCTCTCACACACACACACACACACTGGTGGAATCAAACACCACGACATGAAGGAAAAGAGTAAAAGAGAGCGCTTTTGGCGAGTGAGCAAAATATTGGTTTGAAAGTTAAACGACAGAAACAAAATTTCGGCGATAAACTCGCACGCAGTCACAGTAGTTCGGTATGACGTTGGAAAACTGAAGTGAACAGGGGAGAAGCTACCACATGGTTACGGGTTCAGTCCCAATGCGTGGCACTTTGGGTAAGTGTTTTCTACTATAGCCTCGGGCCAAACAAATCCTTTTGAATGGATTTGGTTGACGGAAACTGAAAGAATCCCGTCAGATATATGTATATATATATATATATATATATATATATATAGTATTTTTAAGTGTATATGTGATTATGAATTTGTATTTTTATCTACGTATGTGGGTTTTATGTGCATCTATGACGTGTGTCTCATTTATAAACTCAGTGATTATTTTCTATATCAATCCATAGGCCGGACCAAATCCTTCGTATTTCGTTTGATTTTAAAGATGATCAACGAACGTAAAATCCCTGCTGAGAACGTATCAAGTGCCGTGAGTAGATATCTGCCCTCTCTCTTTCTCCGCACTCTCACACATACACACGCACTGACCACGCGCACACATGCATACACATACATACATATTTTATAGGAGAAAAGCAAAACCGTGAATTTAAATAGTGAGTTCAATACGTTTAGTGGATAGTGATATCGATTTTGTTAAATGACAACAGGTATTTTAAAGTTTAGCCTGATCAGCTTAAACACATAAATACATACATATATGTAAATACATATTAAATTCAAATGTACAATTAAGTATTATATGCGTATTTATTTATCATTTGATTCCCTACATATTCTGCGGCGAGCTGGAAAAATCGTTTGTACGCCGGGCAAAATGCTAAGCGGTAATTTTATATTTTGAATTCAAATTCTACCACAGCCGACTTTGCCTTTCATCCTTTAATCGTTTTTACTACGCCTCTGTATGAGTATTTACTCCACTGCCAAGCTTCGTTGAGCTAGTGTGATCTGTTAGGTTCATCGAACTAGTATACTCTCGAGGTCAAAACACGGCCTCCACATCAGACAGGGTTGGTATAGAGAGTATGCTGAGACCTTCATTCTGCTGTGGAATGAACATCGGCAATCAAATGCAATCCATATGTTCATAATTTGTATGCATGTAAGTATATATAGACTTTTATACAGACATGTAAATATACTGAGACATGAACATGCAGTAGACCGTAGTAAGGGAATGCGAATTAATTGTATTTGGGTTTCATGAAATTCAGACAATCAACTCCATTTACTGATAGTAAATTATTACATAAAAAATCTTTTTTAACTCACCGAATTTTTGCTGGTCAATAAAAAGAATGTTTGATCCACTGTTTTGTCTTTAAAAGAAGTTCACACAATGAACATCATTTATATATTCCGTGATATAATTTCCGATTGTGACAGTATATGAGATCGCACTCAATTATTCATTAATCTTGTCTTCACACACACACACACACACACACACACACACACACACACACACACTCACACACTCACACACACACACACACAAGTGCTCGAACACGCACACACGCATATGTACATATGTAACCACACACTTCATTTTGGTAATATTTTCCTTCTCTCAGCTTTTCAGTTTTCATTTCTGACAAAGAGCTATGCTCGAAACGTTAAAAACTCTTTCTTTTCCTCCACTTTACCGAGCGTCCAGCTAATATATTCCATGCGCACGTCCTCTTGTCTTTTGTTATTGTTAATTTTAAAGCTCTACTCTTCAAATTTTACTATTCGATTTGAATATATATATATATATATATATATATATATATATATATATATATATATATATGTACATAAATATATATATATGTTACAGATGAGAAAATAATTTTATTCTCAAACGTAGGATAATGTTAATGATATAGCATGAACAGGATAAAAACTGTCGGCGACCTGTCATGAGCCTCGAACTCACATCCCTGTGATTAAGCAATTTCTAAAGTTAGATTTATATATCCTAAATTTGCAGCAGAATTGTCGTTCGGGCAGTTTAGCCTAATGGTAAAGCACTTGACGCGTAATCACAGGGATGTGAGCTTCAGTCTCACTGCTTAGCCGCAAAATATGGATATTTTATTCTGTTCACACTATATTATCATTATCCTGATTTGAAAATGAAATTATTTCCTTATCCCTATCTTTCAATACATCTCAACGCTTTTAAATCAAACTTTGTTCCTTGAATTTAATTTATATATATATATACTAAAAATAAGCAGCAAGAATGACTCCGGTAATTTGGTACGATCGTTTCTTACTACATCATTTTATTAAATGTTGTAACATTTGATAAAATGATGTAGTACGAAATGATCATACCAAATTACCGGAGTCATTCTTGCTGCTTATTTTGATTATAATCACCCCACGGCTTTTTATGGATAATACCATACAGAATTCTGGTGCATCTAAATTAAGTACCATATTGATTTGAATCTAAATTTTTGCTGAACTTATATATATATACATCCGGCTTTTGCAGATGGAGCATGAGTTTTTGACCGTGACTGGAAAATTCAGAGTTGAATATCCTGGGTAAGCAAAAGCTTCTAACACATTTATTCAAATTTATTTGGTTTTGTTCCAAACATTCGATTTTATCGCATGTATTATATATGACAATAATCAACAGTGTTGTACTTGTGACCCGCAATATACTAATTCATACATTCGATGAAATGTTTAGGTGTTTTCTCAAGGTTTTATTATACAGAGGACAAACAAACCCATATAAAGATACAGAGAGAACTGCGTATATATATACATACATACCTTTATATACATATATACATATATATGTATATATATACATACATACACACACACACTCATATATATATATATATATATATATAAACATATATATATATATACATACATACACACACACACTCATATATATATATATATATATATATATATATATATATGATGATAAAATCGATATTTAAATACCGATTTTATCAGGTGGCCAGTATGGGAATAAACACCTTTCAAAGTTAATAATTATTTAAAAATAAAATAAAGTGTTTCTAAGAGATACCACCACGCTGAAAATAGCAGTCAAAACTTTACTTGAGAGAAGGCGAAGAGACAAAATAAACTACCAAAAAAGTACTGGATAATTCCAGATTCCGGATTTCTGACTCTGCATAAGAAATGCTCTGCCTTCATCAGTGGAATATACTCGGAAAGTAAATAAATACAAACAAATATATATATATATATATATATACACACAACATACGATAAACTTACGTATACGAACGTATATATATACACACACACACAAACACATATATATATATATATACACACATATATATATGAGTGTGTATATATAAATTAAGGTGGCTATCAGCAATTTAAAACCAACCAGGAAATTACATATATATATATGAATTGTGTATACAAATTCATACACGGAGAGCAGACCACCATGTGGATTCCTTACATGCTAAAGAGGGCAACTCACGGTACTGGACGATTATGTTCTTAAGGCCAACTTTTACTCACCCGCTTGTAGTTCTAGCCTTCTTCACTAATTCTGTTCTCAACTATACTGAATGCGGTTATTTTAGCTATGATGATCCAATCCTATGCTATATTTGAATATAAAAATAATTGAAACAAAACAATTAATTTCTTTAAGTGTTCAAAGTGAACTGCGGCGCAATATCTCCCAAGTTTTGAACAAATCTCAGGCATTGCTTAACATAGGAATTCAGAAACTTCACTTGAAATTGCTTGATGAAAGTAAGTACCGTGTTTCTTATTAATTTTATTTTGCGCTTTTCCGTTTCTTGTCTCTACGGAACTGTTTGTCTTTGTTCATTTTCTTTTTAATTATACTAATTAACCGAGGGCAAAAATGTTTTCTTCTTATTTTGTATAGAAGTAGAAGATGCAGACTCTACTGCGCAGAAAAATTCACACAATTCCAGTACTTGCTTTAATTCAAACAGGAAAAATATTTAGAGCTGCAAATAATTTTCCTCGGCGGAATTTCATTTTGTTTGAAGTGATCATGTTAATTTTTACCTTAGGATCGATAGATACACACACAGCTTATACGCTTTAACTCACCTCTAAGGGATATACAAGAGGAACAAATCACATCCCATTGCCGAACAATGATATAATTTTTTTGACTTCGTTTCCATTCATTTCATTTTACCACTGACAAACCATTATAAAGTCTATCTATTTCCAGCATAAATGAGGTTTATGCGCATCCGGTTAGTGTGTCTAAGTATTGGTCAATATTGACGAAATGCAACAATAGAGTCCGCGAAACAGACAGTAGCATTTTTACTAGTCAAATCTCGTAACAAATTATATATTGCTCGAGAAAATGTAAAAATATATATACATATACACATACATATTTCGGGATGGTCATGTTATTTATTATTTAAAAAATATATAAATGAATAAATATATGTGTGCATATATATATTGTGTGCCCAGGTAGAGTACACGGGGATCTCTACGTACAACAGTGTTCGGGCAAACAGATCACATTGGCATAATTTGAAGAATGCTGTCAAAGTAGTTCCTCATGGATTCAGATCTACGTTTCAAGCATTGTCTTCTGTGAAATATACACGCTGGCCATTTTCAAGATGTACAGATGGATTTTAAGAAAGTGTTCCTACATGTAAACAGGATGTGACCTTTGTGTTGACAGTGTATTTCTCTAAAAGCAGAACAGTTCTTCCATCAGCGCTTGTCAATTGGCTGAAGTAACATGAAAGGCATCGTCATTCATGGTATATTCGTGAATAAGTCACAAACTGAAATACGTTGATCTATTGTTTAGGGAAATATTATTTACTTGTTTAAGGGTTGTACTGGATGCATAGCGAAAACAGCTCTAACAGTTCAAATAGTAAGAAATAAACATATATATGTATATATATACAAATTAATACTATACGGTAATTAATGTGCTTAAAATTTTATATTTTATGTTTTTCATTATGTTTCCAGGTTCAAGTACTGGTAATGGAACAGAGGATAGAACAGCAGAAACAAACTTTTGAATGAAAATCGAAAAAGAGCCTCCAAGAATCGTCTTTGATGATATTTTATGCTATAAAACGATATGTTCTTCATATATAATATAAAATAATATTTTCTCCATATATAATATATAAAATAATATTTTCTCCATATATTATATAAAATAAAATTTTGTTCATATATAATATGAAATAATATTTTTTCCATCTATAATATAAATTAATATTTTCTCCATATATAATATAAAATAATATTTTCTCCATATACAATATAAAATATTTTTTCCTTGTAACGACACTATAATTCTACCTTTCAATACAACACTATGCATGCATGAGACTGTATAATCCACCATAATGTAATTTCCACAAGTTTCAGGGCCTCACTATGGCTTGAAACAGAAAATATTGCATGATTTGAAATTATATTGATATTCTATCTTCTTGCCAATTTAATGTAATCAATGTAAGCTTTAAAATTGTTAAATAAAGGATTAAATCTAATCTGTTGCTACCGTTCGTTTTCTAGATGAAATACTGTAATACCGCAGACTAAGATCAAATACCACCGGAAGAGGCATTGATTCCATTTGTTATTTTAAACATTCCACTAAAATGTTAAAACTTGCAAAATGTATCATGTTGATTAGATTTACGATCATTTATCTAATTAGTATTATCAGGTCATTCAACTGACATTGTTCAAGTAATCAACATTTCACAAACAGCTACATTCCAATCAAAGCAACGGACGTAGATTTGTCTTCTACACGTTCATGTCTACTTTCACTCCATCAATGTTACACTAACACGAGACTGCGCACGCCTCCATGTCTTCAATGAAGTAGTTTCTTAGTTATATTCTCTACATGATATTCAGGCCCATTAGGCCGCAGTCTCTCTCAGTATCCAACATATTCCAACACCCGGGGATAGAAGACACCCCACTAAAAGAGATGCCAGTCTGTTGCAAGTTTAACCCTTGGTTGTTGCTGGTATTTCTTCTCAGATGAGTGCAGTGGAAGTGTTTTCTAGTTGACAGAACTCTTCGAGCCAATGGTCTATGTGCCTATATAAATATATATATATATATATATATATATATATATATATATATATATGTATGTATGTATACATATATGTATATATATGTATATATATATATATACATATATATACATATATATATATATATATACACACACACATATATATATATATATATATATATATATATATATATATATATATATATATATATATATACATGTATATATATATGTATATGTATATATATATATATATGTGTGTGCTTTTTAGCTTCTTCTGTCTTCCGGATCTTTGGTCGCTCTCTTGTCAACCGGAACACAACTACTTTCTTCTTTTCTACTCTGCTTGGTGTTGTTAAATGAAATATAGCTTTGTATCGTCATAGCTCAGTCAATTCTACTACTAAGTCTGTCTAATGCGTGGCCTGTGGTTTTAGAAGTCTTTATACAACGCCTTAACTAAAGTATTATTCTGTTTCCGTCTTATATAAAATTTTGTATGGATACAACTGCTTACAAAAATAGGGATTAATGTATAATTTCTTTCTATCTTCATAATTAAATCAATGTTTCAATGATTAGACAGAGGTCCAATAGAATAGCTCTCAGAAAAAGACTAAGTACAATTTCGTTCTTCATAACTCCTGAACCTATTTTCTGACAATGGTGGGGATGTCAGGAATTGTTCCTACAGCCGGAGGCTCCGATTGAAACAGGGGACCCGAAATGATTAGGTTGAGAAAGATTATAATATGTAAGCATTAAAAACATTATTTTTATGTGGTAAATGGCAATAAATTTTACAGAGGTTTTCTGCTGCTGTTAACTTTCAACAATTCGACAAGTTGTTTTCTGTTGATGTTGATGTTGCTGTAGTTAGCAGTAGTCGTACTAGTAAATATTGTGTTTGTAGTATATAATTTTCATATCTAATATTACGGCCTGTATGCCGGTTCGCATTATCAACGAACGGTGTTACGCTGAAGACTGAAAAGTCCTGCAGCACATACAGGAAACGAGTTCAAGCTATGGTAGACAATATCTTTACATGCATTAACTGGACCAGTGGCATTTCCTGTGCTGGTTGCTGCGTCGGAAACTTATGTAACGAGAAAGATTTCATTGGTAAGGGTTATTTATTGCCTAATATAACACCACCACCAGATTTATCACAAATTAATAGTCAATAAGAACATTGTATTGTAGTTAATATAAAGGAAGATATTTTGATGCGTGTATACGTGTGTGCATGTGTGTATATGTGTGTATGCACCTGCGGCAGTGCATTCACACATACATACTCACAGATATATATATATATATATATATGTGTGTGTGTGTGTGTGTGTGTGTGTGCGTGTATATATGTATTGGTTTTTCATTCGTTTTAGGTCCATTATCCACGCATGCACCTATATTAATGAAATATTTTGAAGCCAGCATTTTTTCTGAATTAGAATGAAATTGAAGGCTGCTGGTATTTACACAAAGGATTCTTCGCTACATGCATACAAGACACTAACTGTTCCGTTCCTTTGTTCCAACTATAACAAGCTGAGACAAAATTCTTAATTTTTCGCTCGAAGGTCATACTGCATCTACTATTTGAAGCCCCTGTTCCTGTACGATTGCCAGTCTATCTATATAAACCACTACAAAACCGGGACACGTTTTCTATAAGTGCAGACAAATGAATGTCTATGCTTATAAAATCGATGTTTGAATGGTAGTTCCGTTGCCCAATATATATTTTAGGTTTATCTCCTCAGTATCACACAACCTTGGCACTGAATGCAATTAACTTTGCCAGAGAGTTACCATCTAGGCAGCTGTTCTCACGAATTCTGGGCTGCAGGTTATTTTGCGGCCAGCGCTTTCCATCTTTCTCCCATTCAGCTCCACACACTCATAACCTTAGATATAGCTCTAAAAATGTTGTCCATTCTTCAGCTAAAACAGTCTCCGGTTCTTGTTGTGATGATGGTGGAGGATATCGATTCCTTACTTGTTTTTCTAAAATGCACCATAAATGTTCAATAATATTGCGATCTGAAGTCTGTGATGGCCAAGTAAGATTTTCAGCTTCACTAGAATGTTCCTCAGCCCATTCGTTATCAACTTTGCCTTTGTGAATTGGTGCATTATAATCCTGAAAGATTGTGTTTCTCTCCGGAAACAGTTCCGCAAACATAGGTTGAATTTGATGCGATAAAATGCTTAAATAGACTTGACAATTAATTCTACCATGAAGGGAAACCATTGGGCCGGCACATTTCCAAGATATACCTCACCAGATCATCACTGATACTCCTCCATGTTGGAAGAAGGCAGTATGGGTTAAATGCTTCTCTTGGCTGTCTCCACACGCATACTTGGCCGGTGGTCGGAAATGAAGTAAAGGATGACTCGTCTGAGAAAATAACATTCTTCCACTGCTCTAGGGACCAATTCTGTAGGTTTTTACTTCACTCTAAACGCTTTGCAGCTTTTGATTTTGAAAGTAGCGGTTTTCTGATTGCGGCCCTCCTGTCAGATCCGGCTTTGTGCAGCTGTCACCAAACAGGTTTTGTGGAAATCGGGTGCTTGATGTGGTCATTAATTTCTGCGGCAATTTTGGGAGCTGTACTTTTGTGGTCCTTTCTAAAAATTCGCGTAAGAGTCCGACGGTCTCTATCTGAAAGTTTTGGTTTTCTTCCGGAGTTTTGTGCCGACGAGCAGGTTTTTCCCTCTTTCTCAAAGGCTGTCATTACTTTCGAGATAGTACTTCTTCATGCACCAAACATTTCGGCTGCTTTCGTTACGCTAGCGCCTGACATATGAGCACCAACAATTTGTCTTCTTTGAACGTCCGATAAATCTGTTACTTGAATGAATTTTAATTACCTTTTTCTTATGATATCTGAAAAGAAACAGTAATTTTAGCAGAACATATTAAGCAACACTAATAATAAATCAAAACACATAAAAATAAACAAGCTTTTGATGTTTTGTTGGTATTTCAAAATTATGATGCTATGATGCTAGTTGTTTCCAATTATATTATCGAATCCCTGTAGAATTTTATATAAAAGCTACAGCATGGCAACGTGGAGAACGTTTAAAGAAAGATACCCAAAGCATGTACACTTATTCTGAAGCGTACATCAGTGTAATACAATATCTGATGTCTGAAACGTACAAAGATATAATGCAATCCTTTCCGGGTGTAAACATGAAGATAACCTGGGAAATAATAAATATGCCATCCACTTATGTAAGTTGTTCAGGGAAATGAAGTCTATGAGCGTCGAAAAACTTAATATTGTATCACAAAGTTTAATTGCTCCAAAAGAAAAATTAGATCTTTACCAAGAGAAGACGTCGAAATTGTTTAATATTAAAGATTGACGTCGAAGAGGTAGAACGGAAAACCATAATACTATTCAACAAACAGCTACTAGTGTAGCAAATAACTATCCATTAAAACGCACTGACCAATGAAAACGAACCTCAATTCTAATAGATGTGGGAATAAACACTCTGTACCATGTATTCATTATAGTTCTCTTTCGTTTACAAACTGTAGCATACATACATACATGCACATATATGGACGCAGTGCTTGTGTGTTAGATATTGTCGTAATTATCCTCCTAAGGTACAACGAAATCTGTTTCGGAATACGTGTTCACATCAAGACTCTTGCAAACCAACTACTGAGAGAGAGAGAGAGAGAGAGAGAGAGAGAGAGAGAGAGAGAGAGAGAGAGAGAGAGAGAGAGAGAGCGTTGGAAAATGAACCTACAGCAATACTGTACATACAGCTACATATACATTCATGTATAGAATACAACGCATCCATTGAGAGATGTAGATAAATATACATACATCCTTTCATAAATCCATGTTACTATGCACACTTTCAAATCTACAACAATAAACATCTTTAACAGAACACAATGAAGTACTCCATTCTTTTATACAGTATAAATATGGTTATTCCTTTCAGAAAATAATCCCGAACCAAAATTGCTAATATTTTACAAAATAGTCCTGCAAACTTATTCGCTACCGTTAGTTTATGAAACTATTGTATTGAATATAAATTGCATTGTTCATCCATAATATTTATATAGATACATCTTTTTACGTATAAAAAAATAGTTCATAGCAATTGCTGGCTTTGAATATATAAATACATAAAGTATACTACCCAGGAATTAATGCGCTTAAAATTTAATATTTTATATGATTTTCTCATTGTGTTTCCAGGTTCAAGTTCTGGTTATGAAATAGAGGATAGAACAGCAGAAATAAACTTATAAGTGGACACTGAAAAAGTGCTTCGAAGAATCGTCTTAGTATTTTACGCCATACAATAATGTCTTCTCCATATATAATATTGAATATATTTCCTTGTTAAGAAAATATATTTGTACCTTTCAAGGCAACACTATGCAACCGAAACATTGTATAACCTGCAATAATTCAATTTAGACAAGTTTCAGGGCCTCACTATTGCTTAAAACAGAGGAAAATAGAAAATGCTATTACCTTGCGCACGTAAACGAAAGCAATTTATTCTAATCACTTGCCTTTGTCTGTTATCTGTGTTCGTAAAATTGCTGGAAAGCGGATGAACTGATTTTTATCACGTTTGGCAGAAATACTCATTGTGTGAGTGGCTCGAAATGATGAACATTTCGTTTGATTATCTTTAAAAACAAATCGAACTAATTTCCAGATAAGCAACCGGTCATATTATTTAGTTCACTTTCATTTTTATGTGAATCGAACCTCCTTTGAGTGGGTACGTATGTGATCATGGTGTACGTGTGTGATCATGGTTTACGTGTGTGATCATGGTGTACGTATGTGATCATGGTGTACGTATGTGATCATGGTGTACGTGTGTGATCATGGTGTACGTGTGTGATCATGGTGTACGTATGTGATCATGGTGTACGTGTGTGATCATGGTGTACGTATGGGCCTAGATATTTGTGGGTACATACAAAAATGCAAACATAGATATGCGATTCTGAGTGTGTGTGTGTGTGTGTGTGTGTGTGTCTGTGTGTGTGTGTGTGTGTGTGTGTGTGTGTGTGTGTGTGTGTGTACAACGATGGATTCGAGTTTTATGTTTATTTACGACTTGATTTATTGATTTCAAGGGAGTATAAATACCTAATAATGTCGATACTTAAAAACAAATTAAAATAAGTCGAACTTACAAATTTCCGGATAAGCAAGTGTTCACTTTTTCTTCTTTATTTTTCCAAATATGATTCGCTTCTAATACATCTTTAGTCAAACACTTACAAAGCTTAATTCGGTTCAATTTAAAAGCATAGGTAAGTAAGGCATTGTAAGCCACACTATGATTTACGAAAATAAGTAACTGCGTGTAGCGCCCCTCCGATGCCTTTTTAGTTTCATTTGATTTCAAGCTTTATCGATATTCTTTCCTATTTCCAATTTCATGATATCAATGTAAGCTTTAAATTTGTTAAATAAAGGGTTTAATTTGACTTGTGGCTATCTTCGTTTTTTAGATGAAATACTGGAATTCTACAGTCTAAGTTCAAATACCACCCGGACAGGCAGTGATTTTATCAGTTATTTTAAACATTCCACAAAAAACACTGAGCCGCTTCTTTGTGGATATAATCAGTCCATTAACAGGAAAGTCAACATCGTACGTGAAGAATTCCACGCACTTCACAGAATTGATCAAGGATATCCCCATTGAATCCAACCAGATGCTGAGTCTAGATGTGATAAGCCTGTTCACCAAAGTCCCAACTGGTGAAGCACTCTCGGTGATACAAGAAAAACTAGTGACAGACACCAATCTAAACGAACGCACTAGTATACCAATAAGAAACTTGATGGAAATATTGACCTTCTGTCTAGAAACTACCTACTTCAGTATGGACACTGATATATATCGACAGGAGGAGGGTTTAGCTATGGGTTCGCCGTTATCACAGGTAATAGCCAATATAAACATGGAATACTTTGAGAATTTGGCTTTAGGATCAACATCACTAAAACCAACATCATGGCTACTATATGTTGATGACACCTTTATACTCTGGCCCCACCAGGAAGATGTCCAAGTGCTGTTAGATCATGTGAAGTCAATAAAGCCATCCATAGAGTTAACAATGGAAAAGGAAACAGACAATCAGTTGGCATTCTTGGACGTATTAATAACATGCACCAAGTATGGATTCAGGACATCCGTATACCGTAAGCCGACCTTTAATGGACGATACTTCAACTTCAATTCTCCCCATCCATACAGTGTAAAGAGAGGGATTGCTCAGTGATTAAAACATCGTGCAAAAAATATAAGTAGCGATCGTGATAACACCATGCTCAATAACGATCTGTTAAGCAACAACTACCACAAAAGTATACTAACCACTCCAATTATGAAGAAAAAAGAGGACAAGGCTAATAAACTGTCCACAGTCTGTCTACCCCATGTGAAAGGAGGCCTCTCCAAAAATATACAAAAGATATGCAGCCCATATGACATCAGAACAGTATTCAAGAATGATACAATACTTCGCAAATAAATCCTTTGGGTAAAACCACCAATAGAAGAGAATATGACCAAAGACTGCGTGTGTTCCATCCCATGCAGCTGTGGTAGGTTATACAAAGGCGAAACATGCTGCCCCCTCGAAACAAGGGTAGACGAACATCGCAAAGCTGCGACACGAGGAGATATTGATAAATCGGGTATAGCTGACCACGTAAAGGAAAATGAAGTTAAAATAATAGACAGAGAACACCAATGGAAAATACGAAAACTAAAAGAAGCAGCACATATGCTAGGACACAACAACCTCCTAAGCAGACCGAGTGCAGATATGAGCAGCATATGGGAACCGGTATTAAGGAAAGATAGAAATTATTAGATTTATAAGCCCTAAAATTCACTCCATAATTGCCTATGGGCATATGGCGTAGTGGTTAACAGCACGGGCTACTAAGCCCAATATTCCGAGTTCGAGTCCAAGGAGTGACATGAATAATAATAACATCGAAAAATACCTTAGGAATGAAATTCCCCCAAGACACCTGAAGAAGGCTGGATGGTATATCAGCCGAAATGTTGGTATATCAGATCGAATGTAAATAATATAAATAATTCCAGTAATAAGGTTCAAAATTTGCAAGGTGATTAGATCTGTAATAATTTATCTAATTAGCATTATCAGGTGTCATTAATCCAGCAACGAACATTTCAGAAACAGCTACAATCCAATCAAGGAATTAAGTACCGTATTTTCCGGTCTATAAAACGCATCGGCATTGAAGCCGCTGAGCCGAATTTGGGGGAAAATTGTAGTTTTATCCACACATAAAGCCCACCGGTGTTTTATGAAGACTTATGGAACCACGGATCCGCAGCTAGCTTTGTTGTTGTTGATGTGTTTGTAGTTTCAAAATGCCTTATTCTTCAACCATGAGATGTATTGTTGATTTTTTGATTTTATCTTACTATAATCAGCAACAAACACATTCCGTCAATATTAAATTCTTTATTAGATAAAAAAAAACATTATCAAAACCTGAAGGTAAAACAAAACAAATGTGCTTTGTTTTCTTCCAGGCACCAATGTACTGTAGCAATAGTCTTTCATCGACCGACCTTTCCTCCGAGAGAATCATTGGAATTATTCGATCTCCATAACAAATTATTTTCCTCCTGGAACTTATAAAAAAAGATACACACATTAGGCGCACCTTTCTCTAAGAGGCACACTAAATTTCCCAGGTAAAAAATAGCGGCTTATACACCGGAAAATACAATATTTCTTTTTTTGTCATATTCATATCGACTTTCACTCCATAAACGTTACACAAACACTTGACTGCGCATGCCTGAATGTCTACATTAAAGTATTTTCTAAGCTAAATTCTCTGCCAGATCTACAGGCTCATTAGGCCCCCAGTATATCTCGGTATCTAACGTATTTCAACACACAAGGATACAACACACCCAACTGAACAGGATACCAGTCTGTCGCAATGTTAACCCCTGGTTAATGCTGGTACTTTTCAGATGAGTGCACTGGAAGTGTCTTTCTCGTGGACACAACTTACCGAAACAATAATCCATACGCCTATATGTGTGTGTGTGCGCGCTTATGTACATATCCGTGTGTATGTGTGTGTATTTTTGTATGCATGTACACACACACACACATAATCTGTTATTCTTTTATTCTTTTGCTTATTTAAAGGTGAATTTCAAAGTCGTTATGCCAATCACATAATCCCCTTCCGACATAGGACAAAAGTAAAGCTACGAAACTGGCTAAGTTTGGAAGAAAACAAAACACCACATTTGACTGGATGGGATGTAATTGAGAATCCATAACTTATGTTAATGGATTGAATAAATATAAGCTTTGTTTAACTGAAAGAGTGCATATCCTGTTCAGATCTAAGATGCTTAATTCTCTATTGGTCTCTAGGTCAGGTATTTTCGGTCGTTGTCAAGTATAAATATATTTTGAAGAACTGGAAAATTCCGTCTATTCTTGATTAAAATTTTGATATCTTTTAGCCTTATAATTCAAGGTCCAACGAGGAGACCTTTAAATGCTGTTTTTAATTTTCCCTTTTCCCATTTTCGTTTTGTGCTTTCGCATTCCGATTTTCGGAACACTGGGCATGCTGTAGCAGACATGCACTGGGGCTGCGGCATCTCCAAACATTCTGCCAAAACGGTGAACAGGTATGGTCATCGTTTGTCAAACAGGCTTCTCCAAGGCTCATCTC
>NC_043025.1:2128093-2130593 GCF_006345805.1 Octopus sinensis
TATATATATATACATATATACACGCACATACACACACACATATATATGTCTATGTATATATATATATATATATATATATATATATATATATATATAATATATATAAGACTCATGCTTATATACACATGCTTATAAGTCTCTTGGGCAAGTTACATCTTTAACTATGTTATATCGGTCATTTATTGACCATTGTCCATCCATCTGGCCAACATTTACGATGTGATAAAAGGGATTTCTGCTGTTAATGCCTTATAAGCTTGTGTCAGCCAATCACTTGAAATGTTCCTTTTTGCTTTTACTTCAGTAACTTTCCGTGAACCCTTTCGCATTGAAAATGGCCACGTCGGACCCAAAGAGTTCTCCCTGTTTTGTGTTGGAAAATGACCAGATCAGGCCTCTCACACCACCATGAAAGTCATTCTAAAAGGAAACACTAACATCATCAAAAACAAAAGAAAATATTTAAATACTTTTGTCATTTGGCTGCATCCATGCTAGGGCCCGGCCCTTAAGGGATTTACCCGAACCCTAACTCAACCCATACACATTGTTTTTATCCCTAGTACTTATTATTTTAGTGTTGTTTACCGAGACGCCAAGTTAAAGGGACATAAACACACCAGTACCGGTTGTGAAGATTTGCTAGGTGACAAATACAGAAATTTTGCAAGAAGGACAGCAATTTTGAATGAGGGAATGAAACGATTACTTCGACCCCAGTGTTCAACTGGTACTTATTTTATCGACTCCGAAAAGATGAAAAACGAACTTTACTTTGGCGGAGTTTGAACTCAGAGCGTCAGCTCCAGACGAAATACATCGAAGCATGCTGGACGTAATGTTTCGCTGTATTTCGTCCGCAAAGACGTTCTGAAGTCAAATCCCACCCAGGTTGACTTCCATCGGGGTCGATAAAATAAGTACGAGAAAAAACATTAGGGTGGATGTAATCCACTCAGCCCCCACCCCTAAAATTGCTGACCTTATGGCAAAAGTTGAAACCATTATTATTATTATTATTATTTTGAAATTTTTTCCGGCTAAACTTTTCACTCACCGCTTTACAGTTAAATTGTCATTTAATATAATCGTTAATCTGATATTCACTTCAGTTTTATATTAAAGAAATGCTAAGGCAGATTTATGTATCTAATTGCATAACACACACACACACACACACAAACACGCACAAAGCCCTTCTTCTCTCCTTTCCATACCTATCTCTCTCTCTCTCTCTCTCTCGCTCTCTCTTTCTTCTACTTTCTCTCCACCTCTCATTGTAACACTTCCAAAACCACCGCATATCTTCTTTAACTGCTAATTCAAACTTTTCATTTCGAATTTTATAGACCCATGTCTATATCTATCTCTCTCTATATATAAATAAACACTCGCTCACTTTACAAAGGCGAAACCACATCTTGGGTAAGTTACGGTTTTAATTATATTATATCGGAATTTATTGACAATTGTGTAGCCACCTCAAAAGCATTTAGCTTGGGGTAAAAGCGGCCTCTACCGTCAAGGCCTCATAAATTTGTGTCCCCAAATTACATAACTGTTCTATTATACATTTATTTTTACTTCAGTAACTTCCTGTCAGCCCTTTAGCATTAAAACTGACCAGGTCAGACCCAAATAGTCTCCCTATTTTGTGTTGAAACTAACCAGATCAGGCCTCTCACACCCACCATGCAAAGTCATTTTGAAAGGTAAAAGTCACATCATCAAAATCTTAAAACCACATGATAATGTAAGATTAATTTTTTTCATTTGACTGCAGTCATACTAGGGCACCGCCTTTAAGGGTTTTACCCAAACAAATCGACCCAAGGACATTTTTTAATGTCTACTACATATTCTGTTGGTTCATTTGCCAAACCGCTAAGTTACAGGGGACAGAAACACACTAATACCGGTTGTCAAGCGGTGGTGGGAGACAAACACAGACACAAAGTCACACATCACACACACACACACATGCGCGCACACATCTTAATTGATATGTATATAGATATATAGATACAGATATATAATCGCCAGACTTCCACTTGATATAATCGATCCCTACCAGATCTGAAAGTAAATTTTGAAATAAATCCACTTTCTTGAAAGCGAAGCGGAAAGACGTATCATGTCCATTATCCATTGTCAGGGAACTTTTCGGGTCTAGGGACCTTGTTTTGACTTATGTAGTTACGCTGTAGTTACTCTCAATAGATGCACACGACAGGGTCCCGTACGTACTGGCTCTCGAACAACGAAGTTGGAGGTTTCAAGAGTCATCCCGAATGTCTTAGAATGCGGAATGTTCGTATCAGCTAACAGGGACTACATCACCATAATACTGTCCACAAAGCGGTGACAGGAGCAAAGATTATCCAAGAGAAATCGGTAGGCCTGCAGCTCGGCAGATGGAGAGGCAGATCAATACAAACCGACAGTTTGTAGGGCGCTGGACGGAAAGACAGGTTAAACTGCTTGGGGTCTGGTTTGGTCA
>NC_043025.1:2135593-2145593 GCF_006345805.1 Octopus sinensis
TTAGATTGGGATTAGTGAAAGAATACATATGAGCACGACAACGGCATTCGGAATCCTCAGTGCCACAAATATACAGCCTTGCCTGGTGGGTGCATGGTGTCATCACGTGGCATTTATAGATTACGCTTTTGAGGAGACAGGAGCCTGCATACCGTATATTTCAGAAGCGCGACAGTTGCAAGTGGTTGGGGTTTACTATTAGTAATGTTGATGTTGGTTGGTTTGTTGTTAGTGGGGTGAATCTAAATTAGGATTTATATTAGTATCGGATTAGGAGGTTGTAATGGAACTAATATTTGTCGTCTCGTAGATAGGATTTGAGGTGGCTTATTGAGGTTTGTATTATTGTATTGTCAAAGCTAGCTTGGGATGCAGTGCAAGAGTTTAGATACTTAAAGGACTGTTGTTGGAGTTCATGGTTTTTCGAGGAGGCTATTATATAGTTATATATAGCTATATATATAACTATAGTTAGGTGCAGTACAATAGGAGATCTTCACTGATGATTTATTAAAGATAGGATAAGATTTTTTATGTTGTGGACAAATATTAGATTTTATAATTTTGAAAAATAATTTTGCTAGAGATTTAACTTGGAGCGAGAACGGTGATAAAAACCATAGGAGTTCGCGTTTCCTAGCCTTTGATTGTTTACAATGTGTGAATGAAGTTCGCTGATTCGAAAATGGAAGTTTGTTGTGATAGGCTCGAGGTGGCCAATGATGCGAAGGAGTTAAGGTGAGTTTTTTTGTGGAGTTGCTAGATTGGTGTCGAGTTGAAGTAATGGGCTTTGAATCAGTGGAAGAGATTTGCTATTTCAGTTTTAAGCTTCGTGTTATTTATATAATAGGTATTTCGAAAAATTCTATTCATTTTGAGGGCCTGATTATAATGATAGACATGTAACTACGCTATAAGGGGATAAGTTTTGGATGATTAGAGCGGACATTTAAGTATTGTAAAGATTGATTGGGTTTATAGAAAGAACGGTATAAGTTAGTGTTTAAGTAAAGAGTAACGTCCAAAAAATTGGTATCAATTTCGAATGAAATACTTAGGATGAAGATTTTGAAGAGTTTGCGTAGGGCTGTCCTTGTGTGCTCTACTGAAGGTTCAGTTAATCCAGTTACTCGAAGAATTTGCATCATCCCTGTATAGTCTGCCGGTTAAGTTAGGGAAGCATTGTTTAATCTGGGGGATGAGGAACAAGCCCACGAGGTCTGTGCGTGGGCGGAGTCCGATGAGTCCATTGTTATATCGAAGTAATCCATAGATTCGTTGCGCGTTCAATAATTACACTTAAATTGAATTAGAATTTTCTTCATTGCCAGAGCGATATTCATATCCGATCTGCGGATGGTAGCATAATTTCGGGCAAATATTAAGGTTTTATCCAAAAGTATTTGTGATATTGAGGGTAATCATTTGATATTGTTTTATAATTTAGAGTTGAGGAAATATGTATGATATTTGAATTGGACGGGTAGATGTCTACACTTTATTGTTAACAGGACACCTGAAGAAGGCTGGAGAATACCTCAGCCGAAACGTGGTAGTAACAACTAACAAGATGAGGACACCTGTCTGTCGATTGTAAATATTCTTTTCTACTCTAGTCATAAAGCCCTAAATTTTGGGGTAGGGCCCAGTTGATTAAATAGACCCCACTAGTCAACGGGTACTTAATGTTTCAAACCCGAAAGGATGAAAGGTAAAGTCGAAATCGGTAAAATTTTTAACTCAGAACGTAAAAACAGAACGCTAAGCATTTTGCCCTGCGTGCTATCGTTTCTGCCAACTCGGCGCCTTGTCCATTGTAAATATTGCAATAATTTGATATGTCAAACTGAAGGAAATTAGTGCGTTTATGGTGGAGAGAGGGAAACCAAAAATAACGTCTCATGTGCAATTCCATAGCGGGAGCTCAACATTATTCCTGACACGGTGTATAATACGGTCAATAATGTATTAACTAATTCGACCTAAGTCGGATTTTCTGGGGCAAATGAGTTGTGTACATGACTGTTACTTTGTTGAAAGTTGTATACATATTCACATATATGTGAATATGTATACATATATGTGTACATATGTATACATATATGTGAATATGTATACAACCTTCAACAAACAGTCATGTACACAACCTGGACGGACACATGCCAGTACACGGACATACGTTCACATACACATACACATATACACACTCTCACAGACACGTCTGCCCATTCTCCTAGACACTCACATACATACGTAGCACTTGAGTACAAACATACATACATACCTACGTATGGGCAAACACACGTACATACGCACGTACATGTACGCACACACATACATGGGCACATGCATACGAGCGCGTATACATACATACGCACATGCGTACGTATGTACATACACACACATACATACATACATACATACATACATACATACATACATACATACGCACATACATACATACATACGCACAATAGTAAAATAAAAGTTCTGTGATATAGAGATAAATATATGATAATAGGTTTTAGTGTATAGTTCTGGGAGTGAGGATCGTAAATCACTTCCTGGCTTCGGCGGGGCGGGGCGGTGAGTTGAAATTTGATATTATTGTGATGAGTGGTCACTCTACATCTATCCATCACTACAGGTTTATAGCTTTATGTTTATAGTGTGTATGTGCGTGCATACACACACACATACATACATACATACATACATACATACATACATACATACATACATACATACATACATGCATACACAGGCGTATGTACGTACATGCATACATACATGCATACACATATACATGCATACATATGTGTATGCATACATACACACATACATACGTACATATATATGACGAACTAACTGTTACTTTCTCAGATGCAGCACGGATTTTTGTCAGTGAACAGGTCGCAGATTTTAGCGACGAAAATATTTTGACAAATTAAACTTAAATGTTGAAGTGAATCGAACAGCTTTTGTGTGTTTCTTAAATGGCTTATAAACACCTTCCATGCTGCAATTGTATATATATATATATATATATATATATATATATATATATATATATATATATATATATGTGTGTGTGTGTGTGTGTGTGTGTGGGTATATATATATATAAACAAATCACCAAAACAATTAAAACCATCCACTCTCGCCTCAACATTTTGCTTAATGTCCAAGGCATCAGCCTTTCCACCAATACCCAAAAATGGAAGATATAATTCCTGGAGGACTGGGTCGATGCCCATCCAAACCACATCCCTTTCTTCGTCCTCACTGAAACCCATCTTAGTAACCTTCACTTGGAAGCCGAGGTGAAAGTTAAAAATTTCAAAGCCATTCGTGCTGATCGTGCTGGCAGAAGAAAGGGTGGGACTGCCATTTATGTTCATGATTCATTCTCAACAGAAGCTATGAACATATTTTCCAATGGATACTGCGAAGCAGTCGCTGTATGCAGTCAAACCAACAACTTAACAGTAGTTGGGCTCTACAGACCACCCCAAACGCCCCTACCATGCTTCAAGGAATGCCTCAACAACATAAAGTGTTTCATTCAGCAGTGTCAACCTGACAACATTTTAATGATGGGAGACTTCAACCTTCCCGGGGTTGACTGGTCTACAAACAGTCTGCCGCCAGGTTCTTCTCTCTCAACCTCTGACAGGGAGGCAGTGGAATCGCTTCTTGGCTTCATGGATGATTTCTTCCTGTCCCAACTGGTGCTCGAACCAACGAGATGTCATAAAAACGTCTTAGACTTAATTTTCAGCAATCACACTGATACTATCCACAATATTGCAGTGGAGAAAATCCTACTCTCTGATTATGACATGGTTCTCTGTGATCTGAGATTTCACCGGCCAAAATGCAAAACAAATGTCATCCCTCCTGTCCATCCATTTGACACTATGGATTTCCACAATGCAAACTGGGAAGCGATCAATAATGATCTTGCACAAGTCGATTGGTCCTTCACGCACACATACACACCCACTAACATCAAAAAGTCCTGGCAGTCATTTGTAGACACCATTACGAACATATGTGCAAAACACACCCCATTAAGATCTGCAAACACATCTAAGTGTCGAATCCCTAGAAATAGAATATCTCTCATCAGGAAAATTATAAGAATTAACAAACAAATCAACAAGCTGAAATACTGTCAACAGCAACACACCAACCTGACTGCCATTTCGTCGCTAGAGATTAAAAAACATAAACTCCAAAACAACATGATGTCTATCATCAATAGTCAGCGAAGAGCTGAAGAGGCCTGGGCCATTGAGAAGATCAAACTCAATCCCAAAGTGTTCTTTACATTTTCAAAAAAAAAACACAGAGTCACTGGTTCTACTGTTGGCCCTCTGATTGATGAAAATGGTACTCTTCAAGACAATGCCAAAACAATCGGAGAGATATTGCAGAAACAATATTGCTCTGTTTTCAGCAATCCTGATATGACTGATCTGGGCTGTATCAGTGATGTTACCCCCCAATTCACTTTATCGGACAAAACTTTGGCGCTCCTGATGTCTTAGCAGCAATAAAGGAAATGAAACATAATTCAGCAGTAGGTCCAGTTAGGTTCCCTGCTTGTGTCTTGAAGATGTGTCAAAACCAACTTGCACACCCTCTAGCCAATCTGTGGCGGAACTCACTGGATGCTGGATATATACCAGAAGACCTTCTATTCCAGTCTCTTGTCCCAGTTTTCAAAAAAGGAAACAAATCGCTTGCCGTGAATTACCGTCCAATCTCACTCACCTCTCATATCATTAAAGTATTTGAGAGAGTGCTGCGATCGCGTATGACTCACTTCCTTGAGAGTGAGTCATACTGCATCATTTTGATGACGTTTTGAGAGCCTTGGGAGAGGGTTCCAACACTGATGTCATCTACCTTGATTTCAGCAGGCCTTTGACAATGTTGATCATAAGATCCTTTTGAGAAAGCTGTCCAATATTGGTGTCACTGGAAAGCTGCTGCAGTGGATCAAGTGCTTCCTGTCTAACAGAACCCAACATGTTGTAGTCGAAGGAGTCAAATCCAGCCCAGCCAAAGTCAGCAGTGGTGTCCCAAAAGGCACTGTGTTGGGCCCACTTCTCTTCATCATCTACATAAAAGATATTACTGACACCATCAAACACAGTAACATCAGAACCTTCGCTAATGATTCCAAGCTCC
The DNA here is from genome assembly GCF_006345805.1 of Octopus sinensis. Lineage (NCBI taxonomy): Eukaryota > Metazoa > Mollusca > Cephalopoda > Octopoda > Octopodidae > Octopus > Octopus sinensis. The sequence continues at coordinate 2,140,793 of NC_043025.1, forward strand.
AGAAGGTCATCAATGGCGTGGATGACCGAATAAGCCTTCAGTCAGACCTACTGACTGTTGTCCAATGGGCGGAAAAGAACAACATGTTGCTAAACGAAGACAAATTCGAACTGATCCATTTTGGAAGGGAGGACGCTCTGAAACTCCCATACTCCCTTCCTTCTGGAGAAATTCTCATGGCGTCCAACAACATCAGAGACTTGGGAGTAACAGTGGACAACAACATTAGCTTGGCTACACATATAAGACGCAAAGTTGACATGGCCCGCAGAATGTGTTCCTGGATCCTTGTGGGACACCACTGCTGACTTTGGCTGGGCTGGATTTGACTCCTTCGACTACAACATGTTGGGTTCTGTTAGACAGGAAGCACTTGATCCACTGCAGCAGCTTTCCAGTGACACTAATATTGGACAGCTTTCTCAGAAGGATCTTATGATCAACCCTGTCAAAGGCCTGCTGAAATCAACGTAGATGACATCAGTGTTGGAACCATCTCCCAAGGCTCTCAAAATGTCATCAAAATGATGTAGTAGCTGCGTCAGGCAATCTCTTCCATTACGGAATCCATGGTGGTTGGAGTTCAGCATATTATGACTCTCAAGGAAGTGAGTCATACGCGATCTCAGCACTCTATCAAATATCTTAATGATATGAGAGGTGATATATATATATATATATGTATATATATATACATATATATATATATATATATATATATATATATATATATATATATACATATATATATATATATACATATATATATAAATATATATATATATGCATATATATATATATATATATATATATATATATATATATATATATATATACATATATATATACACACACATATATATATATATATATATATATATATAGAGAGAGAGAGAGAGAGAGAAATATTGAATTTCTAAATCTCTCGTAGAGACATGTACGGTGGTGGGGCGATAGAATGGTTGTATACTGTCAATCTAACAAGAACGTGACAGTAGGGGGTACACCACCGCTGTATAGCCCTAGGAAGCATCGAACGCCTCCTGATAGCTTTGACACATTTTTCCCTGTGTCCTTATATACATATACGAAGGAGAGACAAACACCCCCGGCCGCCGGAACTGCATCTAGGGACACCGTGTTTCAGGATCGTTGTCCTTCATCGGCCTAGAGTAGCAGACACCGGTCAGCTGGTGATATTTGCCTGGACTTCGTAATTGTATATATGTATATTCAGTGAAGTCTATTCACTGATTATCAAAATAAGAAATATGTATATACATATATATATATATATATATATATATATATATATATATATATATATATATATATATATATATATATATATATATACTTCACTGAAAATTAGATATATATATTTACGAAACCGAGACAAATATCCGCAGCTAGCAAGTCTTTTTGAATTTTTTCCTCGGATTACGGCAAACATTTTTCTGTTGCTACAAGCCGTTGTGTGAGTTCGATTCTGTTAGTCTCTTTGTTTTGTGTTACACGTGAAAATTTTTTGAACTGTTGTTTTTTGACCCAGTAATTTTCGCCCTTCGGGGTAGAAAGTTTCTGTGTTTTTTGTGTAAACTTTTAACCTGTATAGGTTATTTTTGAAAAATTCCCTAGTCATTTGTGACAAGTTTCTTGTTTTCTATAATGGAAATTGACTTAAATTCAAAAAAGATTTTCCCGAAATGGGAAAAGGCACAAACGTTAACAAACAAATGGTTACACAGGCAAAACCAAGTTTCTCTGATTCCGTAGGCGGCAACGTGGTAGAACTGGAAGTAGCAATGGAGAAGCTCTTCCAGTTCAGAAAGTTAATTAAAAAAAAGCGGTGAAGAAATGCGATTAATACCGCCCCTGAAACTATGCAGGCAATTCGAGAAAAGACGGTTACTTATAAAGTCTATAATATAGAAGAAAAAAGAATAACCGACGTGAAAAATGATATAGTGGAAAGGTGTATGGCGCCAATATGGAGTAAGGTTCGCTACGTCAGCCGAGGGGCGAGAAGCGCTACAATAGAAACTCATTTCGAGTCGGCCGATGTAGCGAAGGAAATTTCAACACGAACTTTGAAAAGCGAGCATATCCTATTACTACCCTTGTATTTGGAGCGTAGGATGGCGAAAGTTACACTGGATGACATACCAAGGGGCTACGAAGTGATGTGGGCGGCAACAGCGGTCATATTTGATGTGGAGGAAAAATTAATAATATTGAGCATGAGGAAGAAAGAGGCAACGAACTGGAAAGGCCAACAGTTTGAGATGATTATTCAAGCAGAAAATTCAACTCTGGAAAGCTTGCCAGATAGGGTCTTCGTGGGAGAGGGGCATACCATACGTGTATCGGTAGAGGGACGCAGGCCCAGATGTTTCAAGTGCGGGCAAAAAGGCCATGTTCGCTCCGTATGTACGAAAAAAAAAACGGTCAACGCCCCTCCTCAAAACGCTGGAAAAAACACAGAGAACAAAGCAGACAACACAGCAACAACAAAAGGAAACGCGGAAAAGAAAAAACAGACTGAGTTTCAAAAAGAGGAGAACAAGAAGAGGAGAAACAAAACAAAAAAGAAAAATGAGCAAGAAGAAATGGAATACACGACTGTGACAAACAAAAGAAAAAAATCTAACACCCCTAACTCCCCACCCCAAACAAAAAACAAAATCAATGATGCAGACGAACAACATAAAAAAATTTTCCAATCCCATCCCGCTGGTACTACTTTTGTAGGACAGCAATTCAATAAACCCCACCCCCCAACTTTAAAAGGGTTTAAATCAAATGATAAGTGTATAGCTTATAATACGAGAAATGAGAGAGTTGTGAGGTTCGTGAAAACAAGAACTCAAATCAAATGCTTTAAAACGACAGAGAAGGACCCGGAATGGAGATAGGCAAGGGTCGGCGAGGAAGAATTCACGGAGAGACTCTTCCAACAACATGTAAAGGACGGTTTCATTAAGGATGTCACCCAGGAGGTGATAGTTGGGAGAGTGCATATCAGCCCGGCAGCCACACCAACCCAGAGCCCGGTGGCAACGCCGGTGAAATGCCCAGCAACAACGGAGAGTGTGGGGGAGGCAGGCAGACATAACCTGTCATGCTCCCTCTCGCAACCGTAAGTAAATTATTTTCTTTCTTCGATGATTAAGTTAGGCTGTATAAATGTGGGTGGAATGGGGTCGAAATGGAAACAGGATTTGTTTGCTGGATGACCTCATTTCACATAGAATCGATGTGGCTATTGTTACCGAGTCCAAGATGAAAAGACCCCAAGCGTTCTCGCCACATCTCAATGGTTACGAGAAATTTATTTCTCCTAGCCGAGGGGAAGGTGCAGGCGTGGCAATCCTTATCAGGAAGAACTTGCACTTACAAGTAAGTCCTGTCTTTCTAGACCCAGAAGGTAGGCTGGTTGTCCTAGATGTGACTCGCATGAGTAAGCAGTCCTTCAGGTTGGTTAGCTGTCTATGTTCCTTATGGGTATTGGCAGACCGGTTTTTATCGGGACCTGGAGCACTTTCTCGTGACGTCTAAAACGGTAGTCTTGGTAGGGGATTTCAACACTATTCTCGATACGCGGGTTGATAGTGTAGGCTCGAACGTTAGGAGAGGGAATCCTTGCCTCAAGGCTCTACTAGCGTGCTTTAATCTAGTAGACTGTTTTCGACTGGATGAGCCGAACGTTCCACTGTGGACGTGGAGTAACAACGACGGCTCACGCAGATCGTATATAGATAGAGTATTTGTTAAGGAACGAGATAGGAATAGCGTTAGCTGTCCACAATTTTCTGTTGTGCCTTACACGGATCACAAACTCGTGACGTGTGAGGTACAGGTAGATAAATGCCATAGACAGGGACCCGGGTACTGGAAGCTGAACAAGTCTATTTTGACTTGTGAAGCTTTCCGTACCCGGATTAAGGAATTAGTCCAGAGGGCATTATGTGGCACCATCATTAATAATAGATGGTGGCTCGCCCTCAAAAGAGCCATCCGTTTGGAGTCCATTAGATTTAGCAAGCAGCTTAGTTTAGATAGGACTAGAATAGAGGGCGAATTAGTTAAGAACTTAGACGAGGCAATGGAATCTGGCTGTACATCTGGTGTGTTGGCAGCGAGAACGGTCTTGTACCGTCATCTCAACGCCAAGCATGAGGGGTGTAGAGTCAGAGCTAAGTTACGTGCAGGGAAACGAGAAGGTATTAACGTTGCCGGATGGGCCCGTCGTGAGGAGAGTCAGAAGGGCAAAAAGTCCTGTATTAAGTCTTTAATTGTCCAGCAGGGTCGCAAGATCTATGGACAGGAGGAGATGCAGAAGGTCCTTCACCAGCATTTCGCCCGGTTGTTTGGGGACGGTGGTCCGCTCGATCGAGGGGGGGCCTTAAAGGACTTCCTAGCCGGTGGGCCTCGGCTCTCGACACGTGAGGCAGAATACTGTGAAGGATCGATCTCTCCCGCGGAGCTAAGAGAGGTTATGGCCGGTTGCGCCGGGGTAAAGTCGCCGGGGTTAGATAGTCTGCCCTAGGAATTTTATTGTTGTATGCTGGACTTGTTCGGGGATATACTGGCAAGCGTCTATGCAAACTGGCAACAGAATGGGAGGATTCCCAGTTCTGTGAGCCGGGGAGTCGTGACACTGGTACAGAAAGCCCCGGGCAAGGGGGATAGTATTAGTAATTATAGGCCCATAACTCTACTTAATGTAGAGTTTAAGATTTTGGCCAAGGTGTTAGCAAAAATGTTGACGGCTGTCGTGGAGAAACTTGTCGGGAAGGCA
>NC_043025.1:2150593-2173093 GCF_006345805.1 Octopus sinensis
ACATAGACTCCAAAATAATAAACTTATCTAAAAGAGAACTTGACGAATATGAAATGAACCTACTACTAAAAGGCCTCAAATTTACACCTACACCCACTCCAAACCTCATAGAACTAAAAACTGATATAGACAACTTCAGCCGCTACCTCCGCCTTATGGAATTCTTTGAAAATAAAGAAACAGAAGATAACTCAATCATAAGAAAAAAATCCCACTTCACCCCTTACAAGGGAAGTGACAAACACCTTGACACATACACAGAAATAATATCCAAATTCCCTCTCCACACACACAAATGCAAACAGAATCTCCGCAGAGAAGAAAAACAAGCCCTACAAAAACTGAAAAATGACAAATCAATCGTTATAAAAGAAGCTGACAAAGGTGGAGCAATAGTAATTATGGACACAGATTACTACAAAGAAAAGATACTAGAGTTACTGAACAACCAGACATATTACAAAGAGGAACCAATACCACCGGAGAAAACAACAATAAAAAAAATTAGAACTTTAGTCAATGAATATCAGGACTCCTTTACAGATAAGGAGAAAGACTATCTATGCAACTCACAAACCAAAGAAAGCAACTTTTATGGATTACCTAAAATTCATAAAAGCTCGGAAATACAGAGAGCCATAAAGGAACAGAGGAACCACTATATAAGAGTACAAAGGCCTGCAGACCTCACAATGAGACCAATAGTGGCAGGACCCCAGGCACCAACACAACAACTAAGCCACTTCATAGATATACTCCTCAAACCTTTATGTCCACAGATTCCAAGCTACATAAGGGATGACATAGACTTCCTCACACACATTCCAAATACAGTCCCGAAAAACACCATACTTGCAAGCTTTGATGTCACAAATCTATACACAAACATACCACACACCCTAGGTCTAGAAGCTATAAAACAATCAATAGAAAAATACAGAGAACTTATAGACGAACGCTTCAAGACAAACTTTATCACCCAAGCCACCCAACTAATACTAGAAGAAAACACATTCTCATTCAACAACAAGACATACCGACAGATAAAAGGCACAGCAATGGGCACAAAATTCGCACCTTCATATGCCAACCTGGTGATGGGCTTCCTGGAGAAAAAACTATATGACGAAATAGGGAAAGTCTTTGAACACGACTTCAGAGAAGACATCAAGAAAAAGTGGAAATGCTACCTCGATGACTGCTTCATCTTTTGGAACAGATCAGAAGAGGACCTACAAACATTCCACAACATCCATAATATGCTGCACCCATCTATCAATTTCACAATAGATACCAGCCACAACGAACTTCCCTTCCTAGACATCAACATCAAAATACACAACTCCATCGTCACAACAGACATCCACTACAAAAAAACTGACACACATCAATACCTAAATTTCTACTCCTGCCACCCATCCCACACAAAAAGAAACATCCCATATAGTATGGCACGACGAATATGTAGCATAGTAACTGATTCACAAATACGAGTAATAAGACTAGATGAACTCAAAAACTTCCTCCTAGAGCAAAAATACCCCCTTAAACTAATAGAAAATGGAATCACAAGAGCATTAAAACTAGACATCGCACAACTCAGGACACCCAAAACAAAAAACAAAGAAAACATTATCCCTTTTATAAACACACACAACCCTGGAGTTACCAACATCTTCCAAACCATACATTCAAACCTACCAATAGCCTTACAAAGCCCCAAAATGAAAAACATATTAAACAAATATAAAAAACAGTAGACGACAGGACAAAAACCTAAAAAAAACACCTAACAAGAGCGAAATTCTCTTCAGAAACTAAAACGGAATTCTTTGCAAAAGTGTGCGGAGATGGTAGATGTGGGATCTGCAGCAACCCCACCTATAAAAACATAGAGGGAAACAGAGAGATGAGATTTAAAATTGATGACATATTCAAAGTAAATGCAGATATGAACTGCAAGACGCAGAACGTCATATACTGCATAACCTGCACCACGTGCAAGGAGAATTACGTAGGTGAAACTGGTAATTCTTTGTGCCAGCGAACCATGATCCACCGACAACATATTCGGCAGGAAGAACTACGCAAAATACCACTAAGCACACACCTAGCTACATGTGGAGAAGGAAAATTTAAGATCTTGCCCTTCTACAAGTGTCCGAAGAACGACACCTCCTTCGGGAGGAATATGGAAAAACATTTCATAGCTAAGTTCACCCCCAAATTAAATGGCTGAAACTTTACTCAACATACATTGAAGGACAAATTTTTCGATTTACAATATGATATAGTAGAACATTTAATATATGTGTGTGTATATATATATATATATATATATATATATATATATATATATATATAGGTGTGTGTGTATGTATGTTACCTGTTATATACATTATATTGTTTTTGTAATTTACTTGATCTTTACTTGCCAATTGTCATTCTAATTTTAACCTTCCTATGATATGCAATTTTCAAGATAGTGTAATTTGATTGTTCATTTTGATTCGATAGAAGATGGATTTTTCTCTAATATTTCATGTGTAAGCATGTATATATATGTATATATATAGTGACATTGAAGGACGCATCTTTCGATTTACAATCTAATATAGTAGAACATTTAGTATATGTCTCTGTGTGTATATATATATATATATATATATCTGTGTATGTATATATGTGTATTGCCTGTTATATACATTATATTATTATCTTTATAATTTACTTCCATCTTTACCTTTTAATTGTCACTTTAATTTTAACTTTCCTATGATATACAATTTTCAAGATGGTGTAATTTGGTTGTTCATTTTGAACCGATAAAAGGGTTTTTCTTTAAATATTTTATGTATAAGTCTGTGTGTATATATATGTATTGGTATAAATATCAACACACAAAAATATTTTTTCTTCTTCTCCACTTCCTCCCTTATTTTTATTTATTTTTTTATTTTTTTTATTTTTCAATTTTTATATTTATTTTTATTTTTATTTTCCCTTTTCTCTTTTTGTCTCTCTCCCCTTCTCCAAACACACAGAGACACACACACACACGCACACAAACACACACGGACACACAGAGACACACACACACACCTCCACAAAACGATCATAGAAAGTATGACCCCAAATGACATTTGTCCGGCCAGCCTACCCAAGAACACACACTCAGTGACACCAGAATGGACAGAGAGCTAAAATTCTTAGAAAACACTAGGAGGTCCAACAGGCCAAAGGAAATACTTCTTCTCCCCTCTCCCCTCCCCTCTTTTTCTCTTTAGGTTGATTCAGATTCAAACGCGCACACACACACACACACACATACACATACACACATGTTTTCTCTCTCTCTCATTTCCTCCTCACCCACCTCACCCTCTTATACTGTCTTATTCCTCTCCACTACTACGAAACTCTATAAAATGACCAAATTCCCCACATAGGAAATGATTTGATTTGAAAACCCCACTTGAATGGGAGAAAGCGCTAATAATCCGAATGATATGATCTGAATGATATGATATATATATGTAAAAAAATGTAATATATAAATAAATATCTATAAATATGAAACATCCGATCTGATTACCTCATTTCTTCTAATATATATATATATATATATATATATATATATATATATATATATATATATATCGAATCCATTGCCCTTCGCCACCTCCGCCGTCGTGATGACATTGTCATCAAACCGGCGGACAAAGGCGGGGCAGTGGTAGTGTGGCGCGCGGACCTATACAGGGAGGAAGCGCTCAACCAGCTTCAAAATCCACTCTTCTATCGCCTCCTCCCCTCCGATCCCACCTCCTCCTACCAACAGCGAGTGTCCTCCACCATCCACGACCTCATCTCCTCCTCCGCTCTCCCCCTCACCGCCACCAACCTCATCGTCCGCACACCCCGTACCTCCACCATCTACTTCCTTCCCAAGATCCATAAACCCTCTAATCCTGGCCGTCCCATAGTCTCTGCCTGTAATTGCCCCACTGAACTCATCTCCCTATACCTCGACTGCATCCTGTCCCCCTTAGTCGCAGCCCTCCCATCCCACATACACGACACCAACCACGCCCTCCGTCTCTTCAATTCCTTTTCCTTCCCTTCCAGCCCCTCACACCTCCTCTTCACTTTAGATGTAAAATCCCTGTACACAGTGATTCCCCACAATGACGGTCTCCTAGCCCTCCAACACTTCCTCGACCGTCGTCCCGACCCCACCCCAGCACCCCCACCCTTCTCCGTTTGGCTGAGCTCGTCCTCACCCTCAATTGCTTCACGTTCGCCGGGGAAACGTACCAACAGGTGTCCGGGGTCGCGATGGGAACTAGGATGGGCCCCAATTTCGCCAATCTCTTTCTTGGCTACATTGAGGCCCAAGTGTTCTCCCAGTTCTCTGGGCCAACCCCCGAACTATACGGTCGCTATATCGACGACTGCGTAGGTGCCACCTCCCTTTCCCGTGAAATTCTCTGCCAATTCATCTCTTTCCTTTCCAACTTTCACCCCTCTCTTCAATTCACCTCCACCATCTCCAACACCTCTGTCAACTTCCTTGACATCTCTCTCCGCATCGATCACCCCTCCAGCTCTCTCACCACCACCGCCTTTTTTAAACCTACGGATTCCCACCTCTATCTCAACTTCTCTTCCTCCCACCCCTTCCACACCAAACGAGCCATCCCCTACTCCCAGTTCCTCCGCCTCCGACGTTTGTGCAGCCGCGACCAGGATTTCGAGACCCAATCTCAATACCTGGCCCGCATGTTCAGACTCCGAGGTTACCCACCCATACTCCTCTCTGATGCCCTCACCCGCGCCCGTCGCATCGACCGCACTACCGCCCTGTCTCCTTCCCCCCGCCCACCCCCCAACCGCACCCCTTCCCCCTCCTTTTCCACCCCTCTACCCTACCCCTTCGTCGCAAGATACTACGTGCCTTCCGTCGCCTTCAGCTTGATCCCACCACCCGCCCCATTTTCCCTAACCTACCCCTGTCCTCTTTCAAACGAGCCCGCAATCTGCGTGACCTCCTGGTCCACAGCACCCTCTCTCCTTCCCCCTCAGCCCCACACGGATCATTCCCTTGCTCTAGATCCCGCTGCAACACTTGCCCCTTCATCACCAACACCACCGCTGTCACCGGCTCCAACCTGCACACTGTACGCATTAGGCACTCTTTTACGTGCACCTCGTCTGGCCTTATTTACTGCATTAAATGCAACCTATGCGGGATGCTGTATGTAGGACAGACGGGACGCCGGTTGTCCGACCGTTTCACTGAACACTTGAGGGACGTTCGCCTACACTCTCTTTCTCCCGTCGCACGCCACTTCCGCTCGGCCGGCCATTCCCTAGATGACATCTCAGTGTTTGGTCTCGCCCCCCACCATGGTCGCCCACTTTCCAGGCTCCACTTGGAGCAACGCTACATCTTCACCCTACAAACTACCACCCCACACGGACTTAACACAGCCCCCTCCTCTTGAGATCCGTTTTTTTTTTTTTTGTGGACACACCACCCACACACACCCACCCACCTACCTCCCACACGCACACACCCACACCCACCTACCTCCCACACCCACACACCCACCTACCTCCCACACGCCTGTTCACACACACACATACGTAGACCCATCTACGTACATACATTCACACATTTAATCACACACACTTACAGACATACTAGCACACACTAACATACAAACCAACATGCACATACACACACACATACATACATACGCACACACATACATACTTACACACACACACACACACAGACATACATACACACATACACACAAACATACATACGCACATACATACACACACACTCACACACACACACCGCACGTACATACTTCACACACACACATGCAAACATACATGTAGGCACATACATACATACATACCCACACATGCACACCCTTACACTGAATGCACACACACATACACCTTTTCGCATCCAGGCAGCCCCCCCTCTTTTCTGCTGTCCGGTTTTGGCTGACGGATCCTCGGTTCCCGCGTAGCGGGGCGTTCGAGGGCCTTTGCGCTCGCGCGCCTTGGCGCGCGCTGGGGGCTTGGTCGGCCCCTTGGGCTTGCGTTGTACTGCTTGTGCGTTGTGTGCGTGAGCGCGCTTCGTGTGTGTGGGCTTGCTACCCACATACATACACGCACACCTACTCACACACACACATACACACACATACCTGCACACACACACACATACATACATACACATACATACCTACTTCAGACATACACACACACAGACATACACCCATATACTCACACTCACACTCACACGCATACACACACACACATACACACGCACACGTACACATACACACACACACACACCTACATACATACATTACACTTGTATACACACACACTTACATTCATACACACACACACCTACACAGCCATACCCTCACTCAGACACACACATCTACCTACACACACACACAAACACACACGGACACACACCCATACATACATACATCTACACACACACGCCTACACACATACATACACACATACATAAACACACACACATACACATATACACACATACGCACACACACATATACTTATACACATGCACACACACACACATACATACATACACCCATATACATACACACACACATACCCACATACTCCTATACGCACATACATACACACAGACATACACACATACACACTCACACAAACATACACACACACATACTTACACACACACTCACCTGCACGCGCACACACATGCATGACAAACACCCATACACTCACACTCACATACGCACACACCAACATAAACACGCACACACACACCTACACTCCCACACACATACACACGCACCTACATACACACACGCACGCATACACACGCATACACACATACATTACACACGTACACACACACCTACATACACATGCATACACACACACACACAAACATGCACGGACACACCCAGACATACACACATACACCTATATACACACGCCCACACACCTACATACACACACATATACACACGCCCACACACCTACATACACACACATACATACACACACATACACGGACACACCCATACATACTTACATACATACACCTATACACACACGCCTACACACCTACATACACACACATGCATACACACACACACACATGTACGCACGTACACACACATATACGCACATACATATATACCCACACACATGCACACACACACACACATACGCACATGCATGCATGCATGCACACGCGCACACCAACACGCATACACACACACACCTGTATGTACGCGCACACACATGCACATACACACACTTCCCCACACCCACACGTACATACATACACACTCACACACATACACACACACACACACACACGGACATACATCTATGCACACACATACATACACACATACTCACATACATTCATCGGACACACTGCCACCCAGACATACACACAGACACACTCACACATCCACACACATACATACTTACGCGCATACTCGCAGGCGCGCGCACACACGCGCTTGCGCCGGTTCGCGCACGCATACGCGCCGCATGCACCTCGCTCTTGGACCCGACGAGACCTCCCGCCCGTTCCTGGGACCGTCGCGTGTCGTTGGGTTTTCCCACGCCCGTCTCCGCGGGACCACTCTTCCATCTTCCCCTCAGCTGGAGTCCTTTTTCCTTACCCCCCCCTTTTTCGTTACACACACGCACACACATATACACACATTGCTTAAATATATACATTACTCTTACACACATTCAATCTACTCGCCATTAATACCACCACGACACTGGACACACACACACACACTACTACTCAACACACGCTGGCACGCTACATACGCCCCCACCTCTTCCCCTCCCTCCCTTCCTCCTTCCTTCTTTTTCTTACTACTGACCTTGTCTGCTAAGCTGACAACTAGTCTCGCCCTACCTCACACGCCTACACACAGACGCACACACTAACACACACATATATTTTTTTGTTTTTTCATCTCGCCTCACACACACACATACACACACGCACACGCACACACTCACACATACACACACATCTGTTGCGTTACCAACCTTGTCTCCACTCTTTTGCCTTTAAAAACCCACTTTGCTCTGTTATCGTAAACATCCGCCTTTCACCATGTGCAACTCGTAAACACCAGTCGTCTTTTTTCTCTTTCCCTGTTGCCCGCTCTGGGATCTTTCTTTCCTCTCTCTTCCTTCTTTATGTTTCCGACGAAGAGCTCCGCTCGAAACGTCATACCTCCCTGCTTCCATTTCCTGAGCGCCTATTAATAATACTGTAATTGTTCCATTGTTGTTTTTTTGTTTCCCGTTTGGATTAAAATTATATATATATATATATATATATATATATATATATATACTGTTATAATTAACTATCTATTTTATAGCACAAATAAGTACATTCTAAAGTCATTAACATGCAGAAAATAAATATGTCCAGCATATTCCTTTAATTTAACTCATTAATACCAATAAATTATTATTTACTCTCTAATTATAAATGTATATTAATTTGATTTATATCTATATAAAAATGAAATTATTCCTATACTCTCCATCCCTATATAAGATACTAAAATTATTAGAATCCTTTTGAAAAAAGCTCCCTAAAAGATATTTAGTTCAAATCACAAATAGGATTGTGTCTGTTAAATAGTTAACTATTGGAAGTTTCTATTCTCCCTACCCCATCAGCTTCAGCCTACTAACTTTAGCTGAAATAGATTAAAATCTACCAGAGGAAGGTTCTTCAAAGGGAGCTTCATTTATGGGCCTGCCACTGTCTCTTCCTCTATCTATAAATAGATAGATTCTTGGGGCTGTCTCCACTGAACTCAATAGAATAATATCAAACCCCCTCCCCAATAGTAAATCTAAATAATAAAGTAAATTCAGTGGTAAGAAATATATCCATGATTAAATATCATTTACTACCATGTTTCTGTTGATGAGACTTGCTTCTCTGTCTATCAACCTACCCTCTTTGTAATGTTGGTAAATGGAAAAAGTATAAAAATGGATCTTTTCAATTTAACTTAAAAATTCCATATCCAGCTGACGATTGCTCTACATTTTAAAACTGATGTAATTCTTGCATTGTTTAATTAAATGAAGTCGCATGGAACGATTGTACTGCACGACCGTTGGATACCCTTGTTGCTTATTTTGACTATATATATATATATATATATGTATATATATATATATATATATCACCGTGATCACCGTGACCGACCAGACTATCAGATGTTGCTACACATCGCTGGTCACAATGCGCTTCGCATTCTTTTAGCCTTCAAATGACACCACCCCGCTGGCTAAGCGAGCAGGCCAACAGAGGAAAGCGTGAGAGAAAGTTGTGGTGAAAGAGTATAGCAGGGATCGCCACCAGCCCCTGCGAGAGCTTCGTGGAGCTTAAGGTGTTTTCGCTCAATAAATACTCACAACGCCCGGTCTAGGAATCGAAACTGCGATCCTACGACCGCGGGTCCGCTGCCCTAACCACTGGGCTATTGCGCCTCCATATATATATATATATATATATATATATATAATCGAGATGCACAGTCACAAAATATGTGTGTGTTTGTATATGTGAGTAACCTAGCCTCTTCTAAATGCACCACCACAGCAAAGTGTGTGTGGAGATGTAAACACGCGGACTGCAATACCGCTATACCAGAACTGCAAAACTGACTCTATTATTAATCACATATGCATTCCCATACCTGCAAATTCTCTATACATTTGTACATTGCTGTTCCGTGGTTTCTCACTCATACATCTGCAAATATATTATTTATTCACGCACGAGTACAAAGCAGACACCGAACACATTGTATTTAAACGCGTTTAATAAAAGAGACGACAAGCTTCAATCCTTCTAAACAACAGAAAGGAATAATCAAGACCGGTGCTTGGCGATAAAGCTGTAAATAAAGAATAAAGGAGAAAGAAATAGCAGAGAAAGAAATAACAGGCCATTTTGATACGAAAGAATCTTCAACCCGCGTCCAGATGCGGTGTCAAAACGTTAACGCTGTAAAGACGGACCTATCTCTAAACGCCACTGACCCAATGAGTAACAAGACCGAAAGAGAACCATGGTCAGATGATAACGATGACAATGATGTGATATACGCATTCTACAATGCAACTCTATGCACAAAACACACAGGAATAACCTCACACAATAAATACCCAAGAAAATGAACAACCCGCACAACATATGCCATACAGGCGCGATACCCAGCTGAACACAACTCGCAGCACTATACACTCACCGCGCAATATTAACTATGATAGAACAGAGACTCAAACCAAGCCGCATAACAAAGCATACTAATGCAATACAATACTCCTCAAACAAAACAAAAGAACTATAACGGGAAGAGTTCATAGGTCACCATTTATAATGACGTTGTGTGGAAAGAAGAACGATCAGATTTGAATGAGTTGTAAAAGCGACGACTTATTCTTTTTGTTATAATAAAAGAATATTGTGAAACGGAATGATGTTAATACTACAGTCGGGAACAAACATTGAAATAACTTCAGTTCAGCTGGGTCTGATGATGTGGTCTGCTCTCTGTTGCTGCAACGTTAAAGACGGATGCCGATCGGTTGAAGAAAGCTGTGAAACTGACAGGGGTCTGTTCATCGGTGGCTGGTCCAAAGACCAAAACCGGAAGAAACTCGCATTTTTATTTCTATAGGTAGGCTCCACAGGCAAAAATGATTTTCCCTGCGTTGGGAACACACTTTCTTCTAAACTCACGATTGAACAATTAAACTGACCAATAGCTGCAACTAATTTGGCCAACGACTGGGTCATGGGACTTGATGCTAAGAAAAGCTCTGGTTTGCCAAATATCTGGTATTTCAGGTTAAAACAGCCAAATTGACCAGATGTCTAATATTACAATTAGGTGAAAATGCTAAACAGTTCTGCTGCGTAACACACAGTGCTACACACACCTCAGCAACACGAAATGATAGCACGTGATGCAATAGTAACTGACTTAAAAGGATCAGATGTCAAATATTAACAGAGGTGGTGATGATGGTGATGGACATTAGCTTACCTCAGTTTATGAGAGACACAACTCACAGGTGGTGACAACGAAAATGAGGCTGGACCTTTAAGGGTATGCCTCTCGCCGCTCGGCAGCCGTTCAGTACAGATGTAGGCTGACTGTAGCTGTTATACTAAGACGTCCTCAGCAGATAAGGAGAAGGAAGCTGAGCAGCGGAGAGAATAGGATAGTGAGGCAGGGCTACTTATAAATGAACCGAAAAAGGGTTAGAGAAACGGATGTTAAGACTGTTTAGAGCAGGGCATGTTTAAAGTGACTGAGCAGAGAGTAGCAGACCAGGCTAAAGTTACTAAGAGAAGAAAAGGGATAATAGAATTGTAGGTGGAGTAGTAGTAGTAGTAGAAAAACAAAAAAAAAAGAAAAACATACGAAATACTATTGAAACCAAAAGAAAGCGTCATAATAGCAGCAGATGTGAAGAAGGGACAACTGGCATCATCGACTCAAGCGACGAAAGTGAAGAAAAGGGAAGAGTTTTAGATAAGTTGCAGGGATCAGTGAATAAAGAAAGGAAGTATTAAAGAATAAAGAAAGGAAGTATTAAAGAATAAAGAAAGGAAGTATTAAAAGATGTAACCAGAATGAAATTGCAGGGATATTCCTAGGAAGGTAGATTCTGTTACCAATAGGATAGACACTGATAGTGTAGATGACACTAAATTATTGATGCATGCATGAAGGACAGATTTACTAGAAGAGTAGGTATTCCTTAAGAAAATAATAAGAAGGAGCAGATGTGGCAAATGAGATAAGAAAATAAAGTGAAGATAAGATTTGAGTACAATAGAAACTTGGAAACAGGACAGGTTAGGAGACACAGGATTTAAATCTCTTGAGAAAATATACTTAGTCAAAGCGAAAGGATTTGGGGTAAGAGATGGAAATATTATCACAGCAATAGCAGGCAGGTTTTCCAGATATCAGAGAAAATAGACCAGTATCAGCAGAACAGATTCTTTGAGATAGACGAAAGGAGATTTTAAAATATTAATTTGTAACTCTTCAACCTAAAAATTCGCCCTCACAGGGCGAATTTCAAAAATCCAGAGAAGGAAACAACAAATTTCAAGGGAAATTTACACAGATCCTAACACGCAACTACCATATCCAAACATAATAATAATAATAATAATAATAATATAATAATAATAATAATAATAATAATAATATAATAATAATAATAATAATAAGATGATGATGATGATGATGATGATGATGATGATAATGATGATGATGATGGTGGTGGTGGTGATGATGATGACGATGATGATGATGATGACGAGAGACGACGACGACGACGATGATGATGATGATGGTGGTGGTGGTGGTGGTAGTGGTGGTGGTGATGATGATGATGATGATGATGATGATGATGATGATGATGATGATGATGATGATGATGATAAAATGCCCTGATGCAGTACCAGGCAGTGGCTCTCATGACTCCTGAACTTAACCGATTGGAAATGTTATCATGTACATTGTTTTGTCTTGGTATAAAAGATGGGCTACAACAAATATTCTGCTCAATACCACAGATTTGCTTGTCAGTTGTTTGACCTTAACCAGTTGAGCATGTCCCTTAGTGGCTGACGATATGTGCATCTCTGACCACGAGCAGAAGTAGTGGGGGAGCATCATAGCCATGTGTTGAGAGGGATTCTTTGGGGTTTGAATAATTCGTCTCTGGAAACATGGGTGTTTCGTTCAACTTCCTTAAACAACCCTTATTCAGGGACCTTTCGAGTGGGACGGGTTACTCGACCAGAAGAAAATTCTAACTGGGCCCCACCTAAAGGTCATGTGCTGTTTATCTTGATATGAGATCACCATGTCATGCACATATGGTTGTGATGCATGTGCCTGGTGTACCCTTATCAGACGGATAGTCATGAGGGGTATACGGGGCTTCGTATATTTTACCCAAGTGTCACTTTGATGGCATGTGTTGTACTCTCACTCAATAATAATAATAGTGGTAGTAGTAGTAGCAGCAGCAGCAGTAGTAGTAGTAGTAGTAGTAGTAGTAGATATGAAGTGAAAAATGTAGTGATGGTGTTGATCGTGAGTTGGTCAGCTGCAACAAGTTCTTGAATGTGAAGGAAGATTATTTTGATGTAAAGCGAAAACAACACAATTATATACATACACACACACACACACACACACACACACACACACACACACACATATATATATATATAATTGAAGTTTTCTGTATGCGTGTGATGGTGTGTTTCAAAAATTTTATGTACTTCAATATTTCTACATCTTTCATCATATATACTCACCCATATATACACACACATACATATATACACATACATACATATATACACATACATACACTTACATTATATACACACACACAAAAAAATGACATAAGAATACCGTACGGGTAAGTTTTGCTCAAGACGGTGCAGTGTGGCTAGGGGTGTCTTGGCTCTTATTTCTAAAGAACGAGTGCTGCTGGAAAGGTTCCCTTCAAAACAAGTAGTCACCCTCGTGTAATAATTTTCCAAAAAGTGAAACTAAGGTTGGGGGTAAAACCTCCGAGGCTTCCACCCCCACCCCCGCTCCGTTTTCCGGACAAAAACTGGATTTTTCATTCTTCGGAAAAATTGTAATTCAGTTTACGAAACAAAAATTCCCAAAAATCCGGGGCGGTGGTGTCTCGCCCACCCCCGGCCTCCCTTTTCCGAAACACCAAAATAAGGGATATATATATATATATATATAGGCGCAGGAGTGGCTGTGTGGTAAGTAGCTTGCTAACCAACCACATGGTTCCGGGTTCAGTCCCACTGCGTGGCATCTTGGGCAAGTGTCTTCTGCTATAGCCCCGGGCCGACCAATGCCTTGTGAGTGGATTTGGTAGACGGAAACTGAAAGAAGCCTGTCGTATATATGTATATATATATACCAATTAAGGACTGAACACGAAAAGTGGACAGTCAACATGCTAGATATAGACGTCAAATCGCCATTCACCACAAAAGATTATGTTCTCAGATCAAACTCAACACAAAACCATAGCAATAAACAAGTGAAAGATATACGAAATAAAATAATTACCCATGTACTAATTAGTTTCAGCTGTTATTTTCCGCAAGGAAAACTACCCTTAATTAATTTTATATAAACTACCCTTATAAACTATAAATTTTATATAAAACTACCCTTAATTAATTTTATATAAATAAATATGTTCTCTAACCGATAAATTAACTGCTGCTAATTATTAGCTGCAGGCTAGTTTTCTCGGGTTTCAACGCGCCAAAGTAAAGGCATTTGAAAGATATATTCAAATGTAATAGGCTGAACTCCATGCACGCGATATTTCGGTATCGTGTTTGCATCTAGTCCAGCAAATTACATTTATAACGGACCATGCTGATGATGGCTGCAGTTTTCCTTCCGGGAAATAACAGCTGAAACTAATTAGTACATGGGTAATTATTTTATTTCGTATATCTTTCACTTGTTTATTGCTATGGTTTTGTGTTGAGTTTGATCTGAGAAACATAATCTTTTGTGGTGAATGGCGATTTGACGTCTATATCTAGCATGTTGACTGTCCACTTTTCTGTTCAGTCCTTAATTGGTATATATAAATAATTTTTAATCTTCGGATTCTTTTTTAATATGCTAGACCACTGGTCTTAATTGATAAATATCAATTTCTACCTTAATTAATTGTATATATATATATATATATATATATATATATATATAGATATATAATATATAATATATATATATATATATATATATGTATGTGTGTGTGTGTGTCTTTGTCCTCCTAGCATTGCTTGACAACCGATGCTAGTGTGTTTACGTCCCCGTCATTTAGCGGTTCGGCAAAAGTGACCCATAGAATAAGTACTGGGCTTACAATGAATAAGTCCCGGGGTCGATTTGCTCGACTAAGGCAGTGCTGCAGCATGGCCGCAGTCAAATGACTGAAACAAGTAAAAGAGTAACAAAGAGTAAAGAGTAACTAAAGAGAGAGAGAGAGAGAGAGAGAGGTAGATAGATATTTATGTATATATTGCATGTTCTTTCATTCTTGCTTTTACTCTTGTCTACGTTTCTTTCGGTGTTCTTGTTTTCTTATCCATTTCATTATTATCCTGTGTGTCACCATGGAAATTTGCTTCTTTCGATGTAGGTACATTTTCATTTGTTCATTTACGTTCGTACTTCGTTCTCTTTGTTTTTCAGGAAAAGTTTTAATAAAATCAAATCATCAAAGCATATTCGATAAGAAATTTAGTATCAGCGCTTCTAAACCCAGGGTGCAGGCAAAATCATTCATTACAATAGAGTTGCTTGTGGGGGACGGCCATAGCATGTAGCGGCTCAACCGTGTCTAGGCACGACGTGTTTAGGATTCACCAGATTTATGATTTATTAGTTTTATAGTGGAACCACCAAGTAAGTGTGTGTGTGGGTGTGCATTTGTGTGTATTTGTGTGTATGTGTTTGTGAACAGTAATCAGTAATACATTTCTTCACAATAATTTTTCGAAATTTATATTTTTACTTGAAGTGTCCAATTATGACAATAAAGATATATTTGTTATGTGGAACAGGTGAATTTTAATTCCTTCCAAAAACATGTTAATAACATTAAAGTCTGGTATTTTTTCTATATTCTTCTTCGACAGATTAATCTGCGCCTGAAAATATGTTTCCCCACATAGTATCATATGTGCAAACGTTTGTATTGATACTGTGTTCGATATTGGTTTTGGAGGCTCAAGCTGTTTCATATATATGCAAGATATGTACTTGCTACGGACCTACAAAGGTATATTGTAAATATCGCCAATTAACATCAGTCCCACAACCGATTCCGATGGATATTGAATTGTTGTAAGTATTTGACGCGTATTTTCCATTTCAAATGTTTAAAATTCTGATCGATTATGTCCTCAGCGAAACACAAATGTTGTTGATCTCGCAGCTTTAAACACAATGTTATGCAGAGCAGATCCATATGTTACCTGCACTGAAGTCAAATAAACTGTTTGTTATTATATTGAATTTATTACATCGCATACACACTAATATGATATGGCTAGTATCTGACCTTTGATGTTATTTGTCTGACCTCATCAAATCTTGCGGAATATTCAACGAACGGACAGTCTGAAAACTTCTGTGCTAACAATACATGTGTATTTCACAGAATTATATGATTTCACTAATTAGTTGAACTGTCGTTTAATATGGTATATTATCCGTTGATCACGTTACAGAATAGTTGTTAAATATTGTTTGTATTAGTTTTTTTAATTAAAAATGCAGCGAGCTGCCAGAATCGTTGTGCACGCTGGGCAAAATGTTAAGCGGTATTTCGTTCGTCTTTACGTTCCGAGTTTAAATTCTGCCACAGTCGAATTTGCTTTCATTTTTTCGTTGTCAATTAATTAAGTACCAGTTGAATACTGGGTTCGATGCAATCCACTATACCTCTCCCCAATATTTCGCGCCTTACGCCTTTGGTAGAAAGGGGTGTAATTAATATTATAATCTTCTTCTTCTTCTACTTCTTCTTCTTCTTCTTCTTCTTCTTCTTCTTCTTCTTCTTCTTCTTCTTCTTCTTCTTCTTCTTCTTCTTCTTCTTCTTCTTCTTCTCCTTCTTCTTCTTCTTCTTCTTCTTCTTCTTCTTCTAGTTTTGCTGCTGCTGCTGCTGCTACTACTACTACTACTACTAATAAATAATAATAATAATAATAATAATAATGATAATAATAATATTACTACTACTTCTACTAGATATGCTAATTTGTTATCTCATTCATCTGAATTGGGATCGGAGTCTTCTTCGTCCATTTCTTCGTTGTTATACTTCTTTTCTCTAATGTAATTCTTAAGACTAAATTTTAACAATCTATAATATTTATCTGAATTAGAATTTAGCAAAACTCTTTCATGCCACACACAGTATCAGTATTATCCTCCAAGGATAAATATTAATACTTAATGTCCTCAAATCTTACTCTTCTTCCCACTTTATCCTTCTCTAATTCATTGTCTATCTCTCAGTGTTTGTAGCAATCTATTGGGTTGTCCAGATATTTCGTGCCGATTTATAGTAGCTTACCTTTCGACTTATTTTAGAACATGGCTGAGTCCATAACATAGGATTTGACTACGCCTCTATTTAAAGCAGAGTTTAAGCTATCTTTTCGTTGAAGAAGGTTTATGTTCCTATAACCTGTGTTAATTCTGTAACCCTTTAAAATGGAAGATAAGAAAATTCATTTTCGGTACTTGATGCTTTGGGAACCAGACAAAAATGGCTGCAGCTCGGCTGGGATGTGTTACCCTACTCTCCATATTCACCAGATATTGCTCCTTCGGGTTTCCATTTATTCAGGTATCTGTAGAATAGTCTTAATGCTAGAAATTTCGATTCCTTGGATGACGTAAAAAGATACCTTGATGAATTCCTTCCCATGAAGCCTGGGAAGAGGGTATTTTCAAGTTAAAAGGAAGATGGAGACGCATTTTGCAACAAAAGGGTTCATATTTGGTTGATTAAAAATGTAATGGCAAGTATTTATTGACCTTTTTCTTTCCTTTAAAAATTGGCACGAACTTTCCGGACAACCCAATATTCGAGAGTGTTTAAATGTATATCTACGAAGCTATGTGTGGGCGTATCAACATCAGTAATTGATATCCTAGACGAAACTGTGTATATGTGCATATGTGTGCATGTGTGATTGTACAATTTATTCTTTACATGGATTTTCTCCTTCTTTTCCTCATTCCGATTTCCGTTGTTATTTTCCTCTTCCTCTTTTCTTTATGTGTTTTCTTCCTGCATCTTCCATTTTCTTCTTCATTCTTCATCCTAATCCCCTTCTCTTTTTTCTCTTTCTTCTCTAATTTTTTCAACTGCTTTTTCCATTTCTAATGCATCATTTTCCTTTCATCGTATTCTACTCGCTCTTCTATAGATTTATGCGTTATATCACTTATTCCACTCAATTTCTCATTGTCTATCGCCTTTTTATTTTACGCTCCCTCCTCTTCATCTTCTCCTCAACTCCTACATCCCCTCTTATCCACCACCTCCTCCTCCTCTTTATTATCATCACTCTTTTCTTTCATAGTCTATTTTGATTTTAAGACACGAAATTTGATGCTTTAACAGGAACCTTTTCTAAACTATTTCCTTTATAATCTTTTTTATTTCTACAGAACCTTGGAGTATAATAACATCGAGATAATCGAACGCGGTGTCTTCAATAATCTCAAATATTTAGAGAAACTGTAAGTTCAATTTTTGTTGATATTTTCTTAACGTAATATCACTAGAAATTTCATGTCTTCTCTCTCTCTCTCTCTCTCTCTCTCTCTCTCTCTCTCTCTCCTCTCTCTCTCTCTCTCTCTCTCTCTCTCTCTCTCTCTCTCTCTCTCTCTCTCTCTCTCTCTCTCTCTCTCCGCTTTCCTAATTCATATTTTGTCATTATATTTCCCTTTGTGCGTGTATGAAGACGTGTACGATTGTATGTGATTGTGTGTGATATAATAAATATTGTTTGCATTGGAATATGATTTTATGTGAACATGTATGATGTATCTGTGTGTGTGGTGTGTACGTTCGTGTCTGTGTGAGTAAAAAAAATCATATTTACTTACAGAAAATCATGCTATTAAAAAATTGTTTTATACTGTTTTGAAAACATTCTCTCACCCTAATGAAACACTTTACTCATATGCATACACACACACACACACACACATACAGAAAGACAAAATTTGAGCGATATACTTACATTAGGGATTGTAACTTTTATTAATATTTATGAAAGACTTATTCTTTGCGACCCAGAATTCAAAAGGTAATATTTTTCTCGTGGAAGAGCCATTTCAGAACTTTTCTGGGTTAAACACGCATACACAACCACCACATACACTCACATTTACACACGCACACACACGTACACACACGCACACAAACGCATACACATACACACACACTCTCACAAATATATCGGTGCAGATGTTTTTGTTGTAAGAAGGTTGTTATAAACTATATGGCTCATGTCTCAGTGCCACTCGGAGGGACCATTTTCACGTGACTTTCCTTTTGCTTCGGGTCGACCAATACATTTTGAGTGGGTTTTGTAGATGGAAATTGAATCAAGTTTGTCGTATGATGCGTGTATATACATATATGCGTGACTGTGTCTCTTTATGCTCCAACCACTTTTTAACAGACAGTGCTTTAGTGTTCCCCACACTGTCATTTAACCGTTCGCTAAAAGTGACCAATAGATTAAGTAACAAGCCTACAAAAATGCGTGCAAGATTTGATACACTCGACTAATATCCTTCAAGATAATGTTCTGGCATAGCGGAGGAGTAATGAGTGAAATAAGTAAAGGAGAAGGATATTCATATATAACATGTATCAGTGTAACACGTGTCAGTTAAATGACAGCATGATCTAACGTAGGACTTATTCAAATATTCAACCGAAAAAGCATATTTTACACCTTTGCTTGATTGTATTGCACCGTACGTTAATTATCTCATCTCATCAATACTTAGTGGGTCTTCTTAATCTTCTTTTCTTCTTCGTCTTTTTCATCTTCTTCTTTTTCTTTTTGTTCTTTTTATCCTTCTTCTTCTTCTTCTTCTTCTTCTTCTTCTTCTTCTTCTTCTTCTATTCTTCTTCCTGTTCCTGTTTTGTCATGTGTCTTGTTATCGTCTGTTTCATTTTAGACACCCATTATTCAATATGTGATCAAAAATCTTTTCATAACAACTGTTATCCGGTTCTTTATTTCTGCAGATATTTAAACGGAAATAATATTTCGAGCATTGAAGAAGGAAGTTTCCAGGGTCTTCCTAGATTACAGCTATTGTAAGTCCGTTCGTTTTTTGTTGATACTGCATTATGAATCTTATTGTTTCATACCATTACTCTCCTCCCGTCTCTCTTTTTATTGCTCTAACTTATATTCTCTCCCTATATTGGTTCAATATCTGTTTCAGTTATTTTTCTGTTACAGCATGTAGATGGAATGTGGGAAAATGTAAATACTTAGAATATAGTCACATATTTCTTTGTCTTTCAAAATGATACCAGCGTCGTTCACTGGTAATCTGCGTCAATTTCCAACATACTCTTCCGCTGATGATATATTTATAAATATTTAATGGGCTCTTATTTTCCTTCTCTCGCCTCCTCCCCTTGAAACTAATATTCTCTCTTATCGTATTTGCGCTTGAATGTCATTGAATGTGGGAAAATGAGCGTAAATATGGGTGTAACTGCACAATACTCTATGCATAAGTGGATGTGTGTATGACTGTATATGCTTATATGCGCAAGACTTCGTCTCCCGACATTCTGAGATCAATCTCCGCCGAGATGGCTTTGCCTTTCGCCCTTCCAGGGTCGATAAAATAAATACCAGCTGAAAACTTGGGTTGTTGTAATCGACACATTCCCTCTACCCAAATGGTTGCAGTTGTGGAACAATTTGAAACAGTTATCATATCTCTTTGCAAATAGTTTGTATATCAATATTTATTGTATTTCGTGTCTATTATAGATCTATTCATGGAAATAATATTTCGCATATAGAAAAAGGGATATTCCAAGATCTTCCGAGTTTAAAGGAATTGTAAGTCAATTTATTTTTCTTAATACAACTTTATGAAAATAATATTGCTATAAATTTATTGTCATTTCGTTTCTGTTTCATGCCCTATTCTTTGGACTTTTACTCATTTTTTCTCCATATATTTGAGTTATGTTGCTTTGTTTGTGTATGAGGAAGAGTACAACTGGGATTTTACATGTTTGCATGAAAGCATATTAATAGAAATTTTGTATGTATATGTTCATATGTATATATATGAATTAGGCAAATCGAACAGGGAAAAACATAAACCAAAAAATAAAAATAAAAATAATTAATATATTATACAAAATATATAAAATTTTAAAATTTAAATTATTTAAATTTAAAATTATTAATTTATATTTATAAATTTTTATAAATTTTTTTTTTTTACGTATATATATATATATATATTTTAAATATTCTATATAAATACTGATTGTTATGTAATGATTCAGTTATCAAAGTTAAGTATATAATTACTAGATTTTAACTCTACGTTTATTTCTAAGACTTTATTTAGCCAAATAGATATATAGATCGTTAATAGTAATACGATTTTTTTTAAAGTTAGGTTTCATGTCTATACATTTATTGATAGCATAAATATTAGTCTTTAATCACTATATTTGTTGATAGTTATTTAGTTGTTATTTTTAAATATTTTATAATTATTAGATTTGTACTTAAATCTAATATATGAATAACGATTTTTAGTTAAATAATTTAGCAATTAACTTTTTGAACTATAACTGAGTTTAGGATATTTGTGAGTTTATTATGTTTTTTTAAGCTATTTTATATATTCATAAATATCTCTAATAGTTGACTTTGTTCTATTATAGTTTATATATAGCTATTTTCAATTGAAAATTTGTAGTAGTATTTTTCATTTATAAATATATTCGTAGTAATTATTGGATACTATATAACTACGGATTGATAATTTCATTGTATAAGTATTTAGTTGTTGAAGACATTAGTTCATTATTAGTTCATAACTATACGGGTTTTGTAAGTTATTAATTAGCCAACGAGTTATATGGATGGTTAAATACTTATAGGGTCTTTTAAGATTGTTTATTTGTTTAAAATCTGCTTTTTCATCTTAATCTTTTCATTTTTAATATATTTCATAAGTAATAATGAATAATTAATTTATTTAGTTTTTATTATAGGTATATATATTATTGATAGAGATAATTTTAGATCTTAATTCTTATATTTATATATATATTTATATATTTATATATATTTATTGATAATTTAGTTATTATTCAAATATTTTGTAATTATTTGATTTGAACTTAAATTTAATAATATGAATAGTCATTATTTTTTGATTATTTTTTTGTTACATAATTAGCTAATTAGATATTGACTATAACTGAGATTAGGTTATTCGTGAGTTTATTATGTTTTTTTAAGCTATTTTATATATTCATAAATATCTCTAATAGTTGACTTTGTTCTATTATAGTTTATATATAGCTATTTTCAATTGAAAATTTGTAGTAGTATTTTTCATTTATAAATATATTCGTAGTAATTATTGGATACTATATAACTACGGATTGATAATTTCATTGTATAAGTATTTAGTTGTTGAAGACATTAGTTCATTATTAGTTCATAACTATACGGGTTTTGTAAGTTATTAATTAGCCAACGAGTTA
>NC_043025.1:2178093-2244668 GCF_006345805.1 Octopus sinensis
TTTTTCTACTTCTTGTTCTTTTTTCATCTACTTCTCTCTTTTTCTTCTTTTAGATCGTCCTTTTCTTTTTATTTTAGTTGTTCTTCATTTTCTTGACTTTCTTGTTGTGTCCCTCCATCTGCTTTTCGTTCTTGGCTTTCATCACTTTCTTCTTTTCCTTCTTTTCTTGTTCCCTTTTTGCCTGCTTCATCATCAACATCATTATCCTTATCTTACTATTCTACATCTTTTGCTACTTTTTCCTCTACCTCCGCCTTCATCTTACACGTCTTTTTGTTTTTCTTCTACTTCCGTTTCTTCTTCGTCTTGTTTTTCTTCTTTCTCGCCTTCGTTTTCTTTCATTTGTTTTTCTCCTAATTTTCCTTCGTTTTTTAATAATATTTACTGCTTATTTTTCTCCTTCTTTTTCTCATTCGTATTCATTGTCTTTTCTTCTGTCTTCCTATTTATGTCGAATTGTTGTTAAATATTTCCTTCTTCTTTGTCTTCCTATTCTCATTGTACATATACTTTTTGTTCTTTTTCTTTTTCCTTGTATTTATTCATCTTCTTTACTTCCTCCTTGTTTACTTCATCGACCTCATTTTCACTTCTTGTTCTTCTTTCTCTCCTCCCTTTACTTCTTGATCTTATCTTCCTTCCTTTCCTTCTTGTTTAACACAATCTGTGTTGTCATCTTTTCCTCTATTTCAGACACCCTTTATTTAACGTTTCTCCAATATTTTCTATAACTTCTATTGTTGTTCTTTACTTCTACAGATATCTTCACAGAAATAATATTTCGAGCATTGAAGAAGGAAGCTTTTACGCCCTTCCTAGACTACAAATATTGTAAGTTGGTTCAATTTTGTTGGGAAATATTATGACTGTATACGAGTGAAATTTGACTGGAGGTCACCGCTGGTGTAATCTTGTGGTTGCTTGTAGTGTTAGAGGCAAAGTGCAACAGGGTTTCCTAGAATATAAAAATGTGGGAGATATCTCCCTAAAGGGGAGAGAATGACTGTGATGGAGAATTTTTTTTACATATTTTGTTATGCTTTCGTATAATTCATTCTCTTCTTATTTTCTTTCTTGCAAGTAGATGAAGATGAATTTGGAATTCATTTAATTTTCAGGTGGTGAATGATCAATGCACTGCAACTTATTCTTCCTCGTTTACTTCTATTTTTATTTCCCGTTTACTCTTTCTTCTTCTACTACTACTACTTCTCCTCTTCTCCTTCTTCATATTCTTCATCTGAATCTTTTACCATTTCTTGTCTTCTCTCTACTTCGTATTCCTCCTTTCATTCTTTGTTCTTCATGTCTTTTTCTTCCTCGTTTACTTCCCTGTATATTGTTTCTTCTTCTCCTTCTTTATCTTCTTCTTTTTCATTTTTTACCTTGACTTCTCTTTTCTCTACTTATTATTCTTCGTCTCTTTCTTCTTTTTGATCTTTTTCTTCTTTCACTTATTTTTTTTCCTCCTTTCTATTTCTGCATCTCCTTCATCATCCTCTTTATCATCACCGTCTTCTTGTCGTCTTCTTCTTTTCTATTTCTTCTTCTACTTCAACTTTTTCTTCGTCTTGATTTTCTTCTCCTTTTTCATATTGTTCCTCTTTTGCATCCTTTTTCTCCTATTTTTTTTGTTCTCGTTCTTCTTCTTCTTCATTCACCTTCTTCTCCCCTTCTTCTTCTTCGTCTTCTTTTTCATCTGCTTCTCTAAGATGGTTTCACCTTTCATTCGAGTCTTACTCGACTCGTTTTCTTCCTCTTCTTTTCTTTGTTCTTCATTTCATCTTTTCTGCTTCTTTTTCTTCATTTTTTCCTTCTTCTGGTCTTCTTCTACATCCATTTACTATTTCTACATCATTTTCTTTCATTTCTTGTTTTCTCTCTTCTCATTTTTCTTTTCCTTTTCTTCTTTGTTTTCTGCTTTTCCTTGATCATCTTGATCATCGTTTTCTTCTTTTTCCTCCTCGCCCTTTTCTCTTTTTTGTCTTGTTCTCCTTGGCCTTCCATTTGTTTTCCCCTACTTTTCTTCTTCCTTTTCTTCTTTTACTTCTTGATTTTCCGTTCACCATCTTCGATATTACCATCAGTTTCTGATTCTGTATCACCTCTTTCAACCTCCTCCTCCTCCTCCTCCTCCTCATCATCATCATCATCAACTTCAGGGTCTCCTCTTTCATTCTCCTGTGTTCTTCATCTGGTTTTATGATTGAATGCTGAATATTTTATCAGACATCTTTCATTTACTCTTTCCGTTATACATTGTTTTATATTGCAGATATTTGAGGAATAATACAATCAAGAAAATCGATCCCGGAATCTTCTACAATCTTACCAATTTACAGTTATTGTAAGTTCAATATTTTGATAATATTTTATTAACGTAATGTCTCTCGAAATTATATCTTCTTTTTCTCACATTCTCTGTCTGTCTGTCTCTGTCTGTCTCTCTCTCTCTCTCTATCTTCTGTCTAGGTTATTTCCGACATTTAGTGTATGTCACTATGATTTTTTCTGAGAATATGTAAATTCGTATTTCTGTGTGTGTAAGTCTATGCTCGTATATGTTGATATGTCTCTGTATGGGTAAGAAAAATCATATTTTTTACACAAGTATGAAAATGAAGTGTATATATATATATATATATAATATATATATATATATATATATGCGTGTATATATATATATATTATATATATATGCGTGTATATATATATGCGTGTGTGTGTATATATATGTATATATATATATATATATATAGATAGATAGATAGATAGATAGATAGATAGATAGATAGATAGATAAATAGATAGATAGATAGATAGATAGATAGATAGATAGATAGATAGATAGATAGATAGATAGATAGATAGATAACTTTCTTTTATTAGCCACACAGGGCTGAATACAGAGGGGACAAATACAAATGCAGAGCTTTTCTTTTCGAGGGTGGAAAAAAAAGAAAATAAATGTAAGATTGCGATCAAAAGGGATCGAGAGGAGGAAAAAAAAAGGAAAAAAAAAGGAAATCGTGTATCACAGAAATAATGATATAAACATTGATATAACAAGATTGGGTTCATCCGTGGGAAGAAAAGCCTACAGAAAAGACCACGGGAACCCCAGACAGGGAGGAAATAACCACATGAGATCAAAATGCTCTCTTTCTTTCTTTTTTACGATCTACAGGATCATGCTCAAAATGGTTTCGTTACTAGCACGCACCATCTTTGCAACATTCACCCATCTTTTTTTGAATCTTTCGCGAGACAAAACTTCCCTCTCCATTCTCACCTTCCTTTTCAAGTGGTACTTGAAAATTTGATGAGCGATTGGCCAGAGAGGTAAGTGTTTGTCTCTAATCCTTTCGCTTGAGTCCACCACACACATTCTTTCACCATGGCCACCAGTACGATGAAAACTGCCTTGCCTTCCCGTTGAGGGAAGGGGGCGGAGCAATCCTCACGATAGACTCGGCCGATAGGCGGATTCGTCCCACACGTGACAGCAGCCGTTCGGCATAAGCCCACAGGTCGGAAATGGTTGGACATTGCACGAGTGCGTGCAGAACGGTTTCGTCGCTCTGACCGCATCTCGGGCAAGTCGGTCCAGTGTGTCTGGAACCGTGTCTGTAGAGCTTATCCCGAACAGGTAATGCTTCTCGATAGCACTGCCAGGCCAGGGATCTTTGGTGGTTGTTCATAGGTCCCGGCCCGATAGTTGTCCTGAACAGGCGGGTCAGGTGTTCCTCGTCGACGCCCAGACTCTGCCCGAGTTCGTCGTCGCACCTCCCCTCCACTAATCCTCTATAGAATGCCTTTGTTGTGATGGAGTCGCACAAGTTCGATCTCGGACGGCAGAGTTGCTTGAGAGCAATGCGACACTCACAGTGCCATTCGCCTAGCCTCGGTCTCTGCTTGATCCATGACTGTAGTTCGTCCAAGGAGACGAGCTGCGGGAAAGCGCGCGCACAAAAGGCGACCACACCTGTTCACCGTTGTCTATGAAGCGCCGGAGATGTCGCAGTCTCAGTGCATGTCTGCGCATCATCAACCACGGCATGCCCAGCCCTCCATTTAGCGGGTGTTGGCAGCAAATGGATCGCCTAACCATCGGAACGTTTCCCTTCCACAAGAAGCGGAAGAGTATACGTTCCAGTTTGGTGATGGTAGGGTCGGGACAAGGCACGACGGTCAGACGATACTCGATGACGGATGCGATGTACGCGTTCGCCACCTCCACCCGACCTTTTAGGGATAGCTTTCTCTCAGCCCATTTCTGGGTGAGAGTAGCCACCCTAGTCGTTATCTCGCCCCAGTTCTTCTCCATTTGGAGGTCCGGACCGAACCAGACCCCGAGCAATTTAACCGGTCCGTCCGTCCAGCGTCCCACGATGGAGACGCTGTTGGACGGCATGGGCTTGCTTCTCCAGGTGCCGAGCCGCAAGCCCACTGACTTTTCCCGGTTAATTTTTGCTCCCGTTACCGCTTCGTATTCTTTTAGTGTCTCGCCGACCAGCTCGCTGTGCTCGTAGCTCGACACTATGACGGTGACGTCATCCGCGTATGCAGACACGCTCCTCCCGCATCCCAGCTCTCGTGGCTCAAGAGTCAGTACATACAGCAGCGATGAGAGGGGGCATCCCTGACGAACCGAACGCATGATGTTAAAAGGTCTGGATAGATGACCATTTAGGCGAACTACTGAGCGGATGCCGCTGTATAAGGCAGCGATCCAACAGCGGAAAACTGGACCGAAACCAGCCGCTTTAAGGACAGCCTCCAAGTAGTGATGGTCTACCCTATCGAAGGTTTTTGATTGATCCAAATTGATCAGCGCCCCACCCATGCCAGGATTTTTAACTACCCTGTCTATGATGTAGCGCATCAGATGGAGGTTGTCATGAATATTTCTACCCGGCACGGCGCATGTTTACGCCTTGTCGATTAGTTTCTTGATGACAAGCGCCAAAATTTTCAAATCTGCGTTGAGCAGAGTGATGGGCCTGAAATTATCTATGAC
The DNA here is from genome assembly GCF_006345805.1 of Octopus sinensis. Classification (NCBI taxonomy): domain Eukaryota; kingdom Metazoa; phylum Mollusca; class Cephalopoda; order Octopoda; family Octopodidae; genus Octopus; species Octopus sinensis. The sequence goes on from NC_043025.1 coordinate 2,183,114, forward strand.
GTCCCCCTTGTTTGGGTCTTTCTTGATAAGTGCCACTGCTTCTCGCTTTACAAAAGCAGGAATACTCCCGTTCTGCTGCCAGTTGCAGTAGACAGCTGCCAAGACGCCTCCAAACAAGTCTGGCATATGAAAATAAAGTTCGTAAGGCAGACCATCCAAGCCTGGTGACTTGTCTCTCGCGCAGCCTACCATCGCATCCTGTACGTCCGCAGCTGTGATAGGCTTTTCACAAGACTCCACCTCTCTTGCTGAGAGTCGTGGCAAGGCATGCAGGTAGGCACTAAAGTCCACTCTGCGTTCTGACTCACCACTTGTCCCAAACAGTTGGGTGAAGTGTTGTTGAAATCCCCACACATCCTTTTAGGATCGAGCAATTCGCGCCCCTGTTCATCTATAAGAGACTTGATGGTGGCTCTGTTGCCTCGTTGCGTCTCCACCACTCGGGCCTCTTGGGCGGCTCCAACTCCTTCGTTCCTCAGAGCACGCATCCTAGCTCTGACAACGCATCCTTCGTGTTTGGCGTTGAGGTGTTGGTCGAGGGCCAATCTCGCCGCCAGCACGTTGGACGCGATGCCAGTTCTAAGTGCCTCTTCTAAAACCTTAACTAATTCTCCCTCTATTCTATTTCGGTCTAATGCTAGGGCTCTACTGTATCTGACTGATTCTGCTTTAATTGCTTTTTTTAGGGCATACCACCATCTGTTGTTGATGATGGTACCCGTCAAGCTCTCTTAACTAATGTGCTGATCCGGTCCCTGTAAACCTGTCGTGCTGTAAAAAACGCGTTCAGTTTCCAGTAACCAGGACCCTGCCTATGTGTCTTATCTAAGTCAAGTGTACAAGTCACAACTTGTGATCTGTGTAACTGACTATATGAAATTGTGGACAACCTACACTATTTTTATCTATTGTCCTACAGAATACTCTATCTAAGTATGATCTGGACGACCCGATGCGGTTACTCCATGTCCACATTGGCACATTCGGGTGGTCCAGTCGGTACCTGTCAGACAGTTGGAAACGTCTGAGCAGGTCTTTGAGGCATTTGCATCCCCTTCTATTGCTATCTCTGCCCACGTAGTCTAGATGCGTGTCCAGGGTGGCATTCCAATCCCCCACTAAAAGTAAAGGACGAGACGTTCCCATGAAAGACTCTAGACGTCGAAAGAAATCTGGTCGGCCTGTTAAGGACGAAGCATAAACTGCTATCAGTCGAAAAGCACACTCATTGCTGCCATCGACATCCAAAACGACCAACCTACCCTCCGGGTCTAGGAAATTTGCTCTTACTTTGAGATCCAGACTCTTTCGGATAAGCACCGCGGTGCCACCCCCCGCCCATTCTCGGTAGACACGGAGAAAAATAAATGTTGAATGTGTACCGAAAATGTGCTGGAGTGCCCGCAAGCTGTGGAGTCTGGTCTCACTGATGGCTATGATATTCAGATTTAGTGACTTGATGTCATTTAACAGGTAGCCTTGTTTCCAAGGCGACCCCAAGCCACGTACATTTATACTACCTATTCTGAGCATGTTCTGATAAAAGTGCAAAAAAGGAAAGAGAGAGAGAAAAGGTTACTTGTTTTTCGAAAGTTCTTTGTCTTTCACCTCACGGTCTTCTTCTATGAGGCTTTTGTACAGTTTTTTCGATGAGTACTTTTGAAATCTCCCTACTGCATCAGGGTAAAGAGATTTCAGGGTGCTGTATGTGTTCTGTGTCACGTGTATTATTTTAATGTGTTGTGGTGGTGTTGTGTGTGGGTGGTTACTTGTTTTTATGTCGTTTTCAGTAATGTTAGTGTTTGACCTAATGTTCCATTAGGTCGTGGTTGTTTGTGTTTATGGCTGTCAACATTGTTGGGGGGTTTGATGATGGTGTGTTTGTGTTGATGTGTGTGTTTTCTGTGGATGTTTTTGTTTCGGGAGTGGTGTATCTTCCCGCTTGTTTGTTATTTTTTCTTTTCTTTTTTTCCCCTTTGTCTTCTCCCCCCTGTGGCTATTTGCCAATCTTCCGTGTCTTCTTCGTCTAATGACAAATCAGACGAATCGGAGCCTTGAAGAGGGAAAATATTGGGGTCTATTGTCGACTGTGTTGATTTTGTTGTTGGTGTTGGTTGGTGAGCGTTTGGTTGTGGTGTATGCGGTTTTGGAGGTGGGGTTTGGATATTTTGTGTTTGAGTGATTGTAGGTATTGTTGTGTTGTTTGGGGTCTCAATTTTGTGGGGATTTGGAGTTTTTCTTCATTTTTGCTGGGTGTCTTTTTGGCAGATGTCCTTGGTTTGGGAGTTGGTATATTCTTGGTTGTTGTTGTTGGTGATGCTGCTTCTGTTCTTGGTGCTGCAGTTGGTGTGGTTGTTTGTTTGGTGAGGTTTGTTCCTGCAAAAAGTGGTGTGGGTAGTAAACCTTGTTTATTTGTTTTTGTTTCCGGCTGCTGTTGTTGTTGCTGTTGTTTTCTTGCGGCAGATTTGCAGTCTTTTTTTAGGTGTTGCTCACTGCCGCACATGTAGCAACGTGGTCTTCTGCCATCGACGACCACATATAACTTGTGGTCGTCTGATACACATATCTGGGTGGGTATTTTTTTAATATCTTCATGATGTATATGTAGAAGAAATTTACTTTTTTCCCACCCAGTTTTTATGCTCTGTGACCATGGTTTCCAAAATAGTAAAATTCGTCATTTTTACGCATAAGGCCTTTACAAGCCATAGATTATTGGCTATTTTGGGGACATTGTTTAAAGTGATCTTAGTCACTTTCTGTCCCCGATAGCTTGGTGTAAGTTGGAGTTCATCTGAGTGAAGAGTTAGCGTTGAGAAACGTCTAGCTAACTCTTCGGTGTAGAAAACAACTTGTATGTGGGCTAATTTGTTCCACCAGGTTACATATTCTTTGTGATTCCAGATGGGTTTCAAGCACTTCTCTATTTTGCTTGTGTTAGCCTTCTCTGGGCTTTTTGTTTTTTGTTAACTATTTTATAAATGATTGTTCGTCTTTTTTCATCTTCCAAAATGTCTTCTGGTATGTTTATCTTCACTATACCATCTGATTCTGTTATTTTAATGTTCGTGTCCTGTATTTGTTGAGCCGTAAAATATATTGTTGTTTTTTTTTCTTTAATCGCCTCAGCGAAATTTTTTGTTGTTTTGTTATTGTTGTTGCTTGTGGTGATGTTGTTGGCTGCAGTTTGTAAAATTGGTGTGTTTGGTTCGATTGTGCAAGTAGGAAGGGGTGGAAAATTATTTTCGTAATTTATCCCTGTACTCAAGCAGCTTTTGTCAATTTGTTTGGTAGCTACAGATTTTTGTTTATTCACTTCAGTTCTTGTTGGAGTGAAACAGGTCTGAACGGAATTGTTGTTGTTGTTATTGTTGTTTTTGTTGTTGGTGGTGGTGTCAGTGGCAGAAGAGGCAGCCGAGGCAGCAGATGTCGAAATGGTGGCGCAATTTTTATTTTGCTGTCATTGTTATTGTTGTTGCTGTTGGTAGTTGAGGTAGTGGATGAGGTGGCGGCGGTGGTGGTGGTGGTGGTGAAGGCGGTGGTGGCAACAGTAGAAGTGTCTATGTTGTTCTTGCTAGTGGCGGTGTTGGTGACAATGCTGTTACTACACGTAGTAGCAGCGTTCAATGCACATTCATTCATAATTTTACGTCGCACGCAAAATTCTTTTTTTTCTCCTAGCGTTTCCAGTCTAGGAGAAATCTGGTCGATAGAGGAACGCGATCATTGTTCCACGATAAAATTTCTAGACATTTTCTAATGTCGAGAATAAAATTACAGAAATGAAATGGGGTCGAAACTGCCCCTAGGGGCGAATTCCTCCTTATGGAACAGCACTCAAACGAAAGTTGGGTGCCTTACACAACTTATTCACAAAAATTTACACAAAAATTGGGCTATAAATAGTCAAAATAAACAATTACCCTCGGAGTCGAAGAGATTCACGTCCATAGACAGAGATAGATAGATAGATAGATAGATAGATAGATAGATAGATAATAGATAGATAGATAGATGTGGAGGCGCAATGGCCTAGTGGTTAGGGCAGCGGACTTGCGGTCGAGGATCGCGGTTTCGATTCCCAGACCGGGCGTTTGTGTGGTGTTTATTGAGCGAAAAAACACCTAAAACTCCACGACGCTCCGGCAGAGGTGGTGATCCCTTCTGTACTCTTTCACCACTCTAAAGGCGGTAGCATGGCCGCGTCAAATGACTGAAACAAGTACAAAAAAAAAAATAGATAGATAGATAGATAGATAGTAGTATATATATATATAGATAGATAGATAGATAGATAGATAGATAGATAGATATAGATAGATAGATATATAGGTAGGTAATGACAGACATATATATATATATATATATATATATATATTTGCATATTAAATTTTTGATTATATAGATAATCATATTGAAGAGTGCGAATTTACCCCATTTACACGCTAGAAATAAATGTCGAATGGCACAAAAAACAACCTCACTTTTCCATTAGGAAAAAATAAATAAGACCTTTCGATCAATTGTATATCGAACAATTTCAAACTTAGCATTATAAAGAGTCTTATCTTCAGTACAATATGTCAAGGCATATACACACACAATCATTTATACATAACCATAAGGGCATCCTAGTCCATCGACCATGTACTTGCATTTACACGTATATACTAGTAAAAATCTAATGTATCTTCTCTTCACAAAGTGCGTTTTTTTTATCAAAATAGCATCGTAGCAAACGTAATTTTATCACTAGACATGGTTGTGATAACGATACTTGAATGAATCAACCGTTGCCCCAATGTAAACATTACGGTCCTACTTTTGTGTGTAGGGTACATTTATATACATGATTTGTAATTATACAAAGGTTTATCAACGGGCGGCTTGATTTTTCTCTGCATGAATATTTATGATATTCAGTTGTATATATGGCAATTCCGACTACATTTTCCGACGTTGTCACCCTGTTAGCTATATCACTATTATTGCTACTATCATGATGTTGCCAAATCGGGTGTTTTTCGTTGCGGTTTACATCTCCTTTCTTGGTATTTTGTATATGTCTGCTAGTTCCAGTAGGCGGATTATTGGACTGTTGTTTTATTTTACTCTTAATAATGCCCTGCTTATGCTGCTCTAAATTAATAGAATTAACACATGATACCTTCACTGTGTGTCTATTAAAAATAGCCTGGTATCTGTTTTATTCGGGGAAACATTTGTCTAAAACCTCAAAATATTCCCTAGCGATTTTCGTTGAAACATGTGAACCGTCATTTGCGTTGTACCAGGAGACATCATGTTTCTACCATTTGTTGTTTGACTTATTTGTTCTGGTGTGTTATACATGGGTGGGGGCCATTCATTATGTCACTATCAGTAGAATGATTGTATTGTATGTATCTATGGGGTTTGGTTTGTAGTTTACTGCCTTGTCCAATTCTTCCGGGCCTTTATTCTATTTCTGAATAAGTTCGCTTACTGTAACTTTGTGTTGGTGTGTAATGTGTATTATTATTATTATTATTATCAGAATAATTGGTAGAGTTACGTATCACTATGTCTTGTATGTATTGAATTTTCTCCCAGTTTCCATTCCTATCTAATGCAGTATTGCAAAATGGTGCATGTAATTCGAAAAGTTTTTTATCGGCAGATAACTTAGATATTCGTATTGAAATACTCTAAGCTAATACCCGTATAATTAAGGGTGGATGATTAGATGCAACATTTATATACTTGATATTGATATTATCATTTGGTTTTATGAAAGGGTTCAAATAATCCACTATCAAGGCAGAAGGTAGCGTCAAGGAAATGCACTCTACGGTAATCACTTTTAATAGTAATGCCAAGTCCTAATTACTTAAAGAGTCTAAATATCATTTCCAATGCATTTCTAGTCGTACTTTATTACTTCTGTTCAGGAGGAGTAGAGAGTCGACCTTATATATACCTCTTGTGATTTCCGAAAAGGAAGACTCAATTAACACAAGGATATATATTGCAACCGAGTCTGTGACTTGTGCAGATGTGGATGATCCCATCGCTGTACCGAAAGCATTCTCCCTATTAGATCTCTGCCATAATATACCATCAAAATCGACCGCAAGTATTATGCCTATTTCGCGTCGGGATATATCGAAGTGTTTCAAACTAAATATCAGGGATTTATTGTGGTTGATCGGGCTAATAGTGGCATAGGAATTCTCCATATTGGCATTATATTATTTTCATTGCTTATGAAAACGAATACGACTGGGATATTATATATGTCTGTATCAAAACCATTTAATGGAAATGTATGTGCATGAGTTCATGTATATGTGAGTGACTGAGTTTATGCAACTAAACAAATTGTTTCTATATGTTTCTTCTTCTTCTCTTCGACAGATTACTTTTATTCATCCCCGATTTCTTCATTCCCTTTAGCTTATTTATCTCATAGAGTTGATGGAGAAGTGTAAAATATTATAACTTAGAATATAGTCACATATTACTTCTCCTTTGTAAACGACACCAGCTTCCAGCACTCGTACTTTGCATCAATTTCCAAGATAATATTTCACAGATGAAATATTTATAAATATTCGATGTGTTCCCATGCTCCTTCTCGTGCTTTCTCCCTTTTAAACTAATATTCTCTCACATCATATTTGCATGTGAGACAGTTTGAATGTGTGAATGCCTGGTTCTAACTGTATGACTCTATCATATTGTATGGATAAGTGCATGTGTGCATGACAGTGTATGCATATGTGCACAAGAGTCTATGTGCATCTAGCATTGTGCATCTAGCAGTGTGTATCTCTGTTTTCCTTTTCCAATTTGTTCTCTTCCAAATTCCGTTCTCAAACTTCCAATTGTTCGTTCTGATCTATTTAAGTACCTTCTCTGTTTTTACCTTCTAACCTTCTATACAATCTTCTTTTTTAGCATTTCTTCTTCTTCTTCTCTTCTTCTTCTTCTTTCTTCTTCTTCTTCTTCTTCTTCTTCTTCTCATTATTATTATTATTATTATTATTCAGTAGTTTTATTTTTATAGCGTGCTTTCACTTCACTACCGAGCGCAGCTCTGTGTGCCTTGGGTATGTGCTGTGATTTGTTGTGCTGTGATTTATTATTATTATTATTTTTTTTTTGTTGTTTCTCTCCCCTTCTTCTATTACTACTACTACTACTACTCCACTTTTCTTTCTCCCCTTCCACTTCTTCCACCCATTCCTCTTCTTTCTACTTCCTGTTCTTGTTCTTTCTCTCCTTCATCATCTCCTGCTCCTGCTACTACTACTACTGCTACTACTACTACTACTACTACTACTACCACTTAATAGTAGTAGTAGTTCTTTATATCATTGTTCGTAAATGTCATTGTATTGTTATTTGTCCCTTTTCTCCGTTGTTATCATTCATCTCTTCCATAATGTAAATCGTTCGACTCAATATTAACAATCTATTGCATCATACCATAAAAAAATCAGTATTTTTTAATTTTATGAAATAAAATTTGAGGGGGGGGCAGGATAAACCACCTGCATCAACTTCCTATAAAGCATGCAGTAATTTTACCCTGTCCTTATTCTTAGTGCAAGTTTTGAAGAGTGCAGTTCAATTGTAACAGTTATTTTTTCGATGTTAGAATAGAATTGACAAAGGAGCATATTCGGCTTATTTTTCTTTATGAGTTCAATAAAGGCAACAACACAACGGAATAGCGTGAAGAATATTAATGCAGTGTATGGGAATCGGACAATAAACGCAAGCGTTCACGAAAGTGAGTAGGGAAAGAAGAAACCCCTGCATCCCAGACTTAAGAACGTTTTCAACCACGTATGGTCTTGTTATCTGTTTGGTGGGATATGAAAAATATACTCCACTTGAGATTTTTAAAACCAGACCAAACGATAACTAAGATCTACTCTAAGTAGATTTAGCGGCTTAATTCAGCGCTTGAAGAAAACGCCCATCTTTGGTTTCAAGACGGATGTTGTTCGTCCATCAGGATAATGATCAGCCACATACAGCAAGAATGACGATTCAATGGCTCGAGCATTTTGAATGGGAAACGATGCTCCAACTACCATATTCGCCAGATATTGCCCCGTCTGATTATGATTCCTTCTGCAATCTTCAAAATCATTTGGACAGAAACAATATGAATTCTGTATAAGAGGTGAGAACAGTACTGGAGGAGTATTTTTCGTCACGGACAAGTGACTTTTGGTAAAGGGGCCTTGTACGTCTACCAGATAGATGGAAGAGCATTGTAGAAAAGGAAGGCGAGTATATTTTACATTAAAAATTAACTTTGTTCATCTTAATTTTGAGAAATAAAAGTATAAAGACAAACGCGTTATTTATGGCATGACCCAATATAATATTTTTCTGAAATAGAATTTCTTACCAGAACACTTTCATGCCACAGACATCTTCATCATTATGGTATCAGCAATATCGCCCTAGTGTAATTCTAAATACTGATTGTCTTCACATCATGCTTTTCTTCACACTTTAGTCTTCTCTAATTTATATTGTCTCGCGCAATTTTTGTGTGAGTGTATTTGAGAGTGTTTTAATGTATATGTGAGAATGTATGCGTATCAAGGCGTGTCGGTGTATCTACATCAGCGATTGATACTCTGCACGAATTGCATGTGTTTATGTGCATATAAGGGTATATCGGACTGTACTATTTTTAATCGTAGATATTACCTCCTCCTTCGTTCTGATTTTCGTTGTTATTTTCCTCATCGTCTTTCCTCTTTGCGTTTCATACCTGCCTCTATCGACTTCTTCACCATTTCCTTCTACATTGGTCATGTTCATCATCTGATTCTTCTCTTTTTAGAGTTTTCAACTGTTTCTTGTTTCGATTTCTCCCGAGTCCTTTTCCATTCATGGCATTCTACATGCGCTCCTTTGGTTCTATACAATCTCTGAAATATTTTCTTTCACCAACTCTATTAGTCCGTACAATTTTTCATTGTGTATCAGCACTTTATTCCACCTTCTCCCCCTCCTTCCCTCCTCCTACTTCTCGTCTTACCCTTTTCTCCATCTACAAACCCTTCTCCTCCTCATTATCAGGACGCTCTTTTTGATAACCCTGTTTTTCATCTGATTTTAAGACTCGAAATTTTATGTTTTATCAGAAAACTTTTCTGTACTACTTCCTTGATAATCCGTTTTATTTAACAGAAATTTGGAGTTTAATAAGATTGAGAAAATCGAACGTGGAGTCTTCCAAAATCTTACCAATTTACAGAAATTGTAAGTTCAATCTTTGTTGATAATAATAACGTAATATCTCTCCCTGCTTTTCTAATTTATATTGTATCATTGTATTTCTGTTTATCAGTGTATGGCGATATGTACGAGTGTATGTGTTTTTCTGAGAGTGAACTGTTTATAAATCATCCTGCCACACTAATGAAATACATTACTCACAGTTACACACAGTTCACACAGATAAAGACAAAGTGTGAGGGACATACTTTCATCGAGATTTAATTGCGATTACACATTTTATTAATATTTATGGATTTTCAGATTTCAAAAAGGAATTCGTTTTTTTTCGAGGAATAACAACTTCAGAAGCTTTCTGGGTTAAACACGCATACACAGTCCCATACACTGGCATTTAGAGACGCGCACACACACGCACGCACACACACGCACACACGCACACACACACACACGCACGCGCACACACACACGCACACACACACATAACTATCTATCTATCTACATATATATATATATATATATATATATATAGGCGCAGGAGTGGCTGTGTGGTAAGTAGCTTGCTAACCAACCACATGGTTCCGGGTTCAGTCCCACTGCGTGGCATCTTGGGCAAGTGTCTTCTGCTATAGCCCCGGGCCGACCAATGCCTTGTGAGTTGATTTGGTAGACGGAAACTGAAAGAAGCCTGTCGTATATATGTATATATATATATATATATATATATATATATGTGTATGTATGTGTGTGTGTTTACGTCCCCGTCACTTAGCGGTTCGGCAAAAGAATAAGTACTGGGCTTACAAAAAAGAATAAGTCCCGAGTCGATTTGCTCGACTAAGGCGGTGCTCCAGCATGGCCGCAGTCAAATGACTGAAACAAGTAAAAGAGTAAAAGAGTAAAAGAGTATATATATATATATATATTATATATATATATATATATAATATATACAGGCGCTGGTGTTAATGTATATATATATATATATATATATATATATATATATATAGGCGCAAACCACATACTCCTAAACCACATACTCCTAACTCAGTGTTACCCTGTGAAATACGCGTGACTTTTCCTTTTACCTCGGGTCAACCAATTCCTTTAGAGGGGATTTTGTAGACGGAAACTGAAACAAGTCTGTCGTATGATGCATGTATATGTATATATGAGTGCCTTTGCCTTTCTTTTTGTCTCCAGTCACCTCTTAACAAATGGCACTGCTGTCTTTCCCACGTGCTCACTCATCAGTACCCTATGGCTGCGACGATAAGTAGAAGCAATTTTAGTGTTGTGCTTTAAAGAAATGTCGTTTAATTCTTTTTCTCTTATTTCTCTGTGTATAAAATTCATCGGATGCTGTGCCAGTTCAGATGTAGATCGTGTGACTGGACTATTCCATTGGGTCATGGTTTACTCACTTTTCTATGTTTTCACATACTTTTTTACTTGTTTATATTCTTTGCCAACATTTTCTATTTCTTTTTCTTCTCTCCTTCCATAATTTTCTTTTCTTCATTTCTGACTTTCATTTCATTTCCTCTCTTTTTAAAATCATCATCATCATCACCCCATCATCATCACCATCATCATCTCCACCATCATCATCACAATCACCATTTTCATCCTAATTTATACCATATTTAGTCATTATCTTCATCAGCATTAACCTACCATTCATATCCTAAGCTAAAACATCATCATCATCATTGTTTCTTCTTTTTCTTGTATTTCTCCTCCTCCTCCTCCTCCTACGTCCGTTTTATTTTTTCTCTTCATCCACTTCTTCTTCTCTCTCATTTTTCTTCTTAATTTCTTCTATTTAATCATTCTTGCTCTTGTTCTTCTCGCATTCTTCTTCTTCTTCATCATATTCTTCACCTTAATTTTACTCTTCGTTGACTGCTTCCTCCTTTTTACCTCTTTCATATTTCTCTTCTTCATCTTCTTGTCTAGTTCTTCTTCTTGTTCTCGTACTTGTTCTTTTTCTGATTGTTCATTTTCTGCTTCTTCTTTTCTCCCCTTCCTCCTCCTCCTCACCATTCTTCTTCTTATTATTATTATCATCATCATCATCATCTATTTTCTATTGCATCTTTTCTGTAACTCTTATTCTTCTTTTTCCGCTTTTCTATTTCGTATTCCTTTCGTTCATGTTCCTCCATTTTTATTTTCATTTCATTTCTTTTCTATTCACGCCATTCCTAATTTTCTACATTTCTTCTTATTGTCCATCTTACTCATCTTACTCTTCTTCTTCTTCTTCATCTTGTTCTTTTTCTTCTTCATATTCTTTTCTTTTCGCTTCTTCTTTATTTGTTACTAAACTTATTTTCTTCTTGTATGTTTCTATCTTTTCTTCATCACCTTCTTGTTCTTCTCCTTTTTCAACATCTAGTTTATTTCTTCACGTTATTTCTTCTTCTTCTTCTTCTTCTTCTTCTTCTTCTTCTTATTCTTCTTCTTCTTCTTCTTCTTCTTCTTCTTCTTCTTCTTCTTCTTCTTCTTCTTCTTTATCATAATCTGTCTTGTCATCGTTTGTTCCATTTCAGACACATTATTCAATATGTTGTCACACACATTCTCCATAATTGTTATTTATTGCTACAGATATTTAGACGGAAATAATATTTTGAGTATTGAAGATGGAAGCTTTCAAGGTCTTAATGATTTACAGAAATTGTAAGTTCGTTCACTTTTGAAAATAATGCATTATGAATGTGAATTTTACATAAACTTGCTGTCCTCTCGTTTCTCTTCCCCTCACTCTTTTTAACCCTGTCCCTCCTATTCAATTCCCATATTGACATAATATCTGTTTGACTGATTCTGAAGCCAAGAACGACTGGGATATTATACATGTCTGCATCAAAACTTATTAATGGAAATGCATCTGTGAATGTTCATATATATGTGAGTGTCTGAATGTATATGTGAGTGTGTGAATGTATATGTGAGTGTGTGAATGTATATGTGAGTGTGTGAATGTATATGTGAGTGTGTGAATGTATATGTGAGTGTCTGAATGTATATGTGAGTGTGTGAATGTATATGTGAGTGTCTGAATGTATATGTGAGTGTCTGAATGTATATGTGAGTGTCTGAATGTATATGTGAGTGTCTGAATGTATATGTGAGTGTCTGAATGTATATGTGAGTGTGTGAATGTATATATGAGTGTGTGAATGTATATGTGAGTGTCTGAATGTATATGTGAGTGTCTGAATGTATATGTGAGTGTGTGAATGTATATGTGAGTGTCTGAATGTATATGTGAGTGTCTGAATGTATATGTGAGTGTCTGAATGTATATGAGAGTGTCTGAATGTATATGTGAGTGTCTGAATGTATATGTGAGTGTGTGAATGTATATGTGAGTGTCTGAATGTATATGTGAGTGTGTGAATGTATATGTGAGTGTGTGAATGTATATGTGAGTGTCTGAATGTATATGTGAGTGTCTGAATGTATATGTGAGTGCGTGAATGTATATGTGAGTGTCTGAATGTATATGTGAGTGTGTGAATGTATATGTGAGTGTGTGAATGTATATGTGAGAGTCTGAATGTATATGTGAGTGTCTGAATGTATATGTGAGTGTCTGAATGTATATGTGAGTGTCTGAATGTATATGTGAGTGTCTGAATGTATATGTGAGTGTCTGAATGTATATGTGAGTGTCTGAATGTATATGTGAGTGTCTGAATGTATATGTGAGTGTCTGAATGTATATATGAGTGTCTGAATGTATATGTGAGTGTCTGAATGTATATGTGAGTGCCTGAATGTATATGTGAGTGTGTGAATGTATATGTGAGTGTCTGAATGTATATGTGAGTGTCTGAATGTATATGTGAGTGTCTGAATGTATATGTGAGTGTCTGAATGTATATGTGAGTGTCTGAATGTATATGTGAGTGTGTGAATGTATATGTGAGTGTCTGAATGTATATGTGAGTGTCTGAATGTATATGTGAGTGTCTGAATGTATATGTGAGTGTCTGAATGTATATGTGAGTGTGTGAATATATATGTGAGTGTCTGAATGTATATGTGAGTGTCTGAATGTATATGTGAGTGTCTGAATGTATATGTGAGTGTGAATGTATATGTGAGTGTGTGAATGTATATGTGAGTGTCTGAATGTATATGTGAGTGTGTGAATGTATATGTGAGTGTGTGAATGTATATGTGAGTGTCTGAATGTATATGTGAGTGTGTGAATGTATATGTGAGTGTCTGAATGTATATTTGAGTGTGTGAATGTATATGTGAGTGTCTGAATGTATATGTGAGTGTCTGAATGTATATGTGAGTGTGTGAATGTATATGTGAGTGTCTGAATGTATATGTGAGTGTCTGAATGTATATGTGAGTGTCTGAATGTATATGTGAGTGTCTGAATGTATATGTGAGTGTCTGAATGTATATGTGAGTGTGTGAATGTATATGTGAGTGTCTGAATGTATGTGTGAGTGTCTGAATGTATATGTGAGTGTCTGAATGTATATGTGAGTGTCTGAATGTATATGTGAGTGTGTGAATGTATATGTGAGTGTCTGAATGTATATGTGAGTGTCTGAATGTATATGTGAGTGTCTGAATGTATATGTGAGTGTCTGAATGTATATGTGAGTGTCTGAATGTATATGTGAGTGTGTGAATACATATGTGAGTGTCTGAATGTATATGTGAGTGTCTGAATGTATATGTGAGTGTCTGAATGTATATGTGAGTGTGTGAATGTATATGTGAGTGTGTGAATGTATATGTGAGTGTCTGAATGTATATGTGAGTGTGTGAATGTATATGTGAGTGTGTGAATGTATATGTGAGTGTCTGAATGTATATGTGAGTGTGTGAATGTATATGTGAGTGTCTGAATGTATATTTGAGTGTGTGAATGTATATGTGAGTGTCTGAATGTATATGTGAGTGTCTGAATGTATATGTGAGTGTGTGAATGTATATGTGAGTGTCTGAATGTATATGTGAGTGTCTGAATGTATATGTGAGTGTCTGAATGTATGTGTGAGTGTCTGAATGTATATGTGAGTGTCTGAATGTATATGTGAGTGTCTGAATGTATATGTGAGTGTCTGAATGTATATGTGAGTGTCTGAATGTATATGTGAGTGTCTGAACGTATATGTGAGTGTCTGAATGTGTATGTGAGTGTGTGAATGTATATGTGAGTGTCTGAATGTATATGTGAGGGTGTGAATGTATATGTGAGTGTCCGAATGTATATGTGAGTGTCTGAATGTATATGTGAGTGTCTGAATGTATATGTGAGTGTCTGAATGTATATGTGAGTGTCTGAATGTATATGTGAGTGTCTGAATGTATATGTGAGTGTCTGAATGTATATGTGAGTGTGTGAATGTATATGTGAGTGTCTGAATGTATATGTGAGTGTGTGAATGTATATGTGAGTGTCTGAATGTATATGTGAGTGTCTGAATGTATATGTGAGTGTCTGAATGTATATGTGAGTGTCTGAATGTATATGTGAGTGTCTGAATGTATATGTGAGTGTCTGAATGTATATGTGAGTGTGTGAATATATATGTGAGTGTCTGAATGTATATGTGAGTGTCTGAATGTATATGTGAGTGTGTGAATGTATATGTGAGTGTGTGAATGTATATGTGAGTGTGTGAATGTATATGTGAGTGTCTGAATGTATATGTGAGTGTGTGAATGTATATGTGAGTGTGTGAATGTATATGTGAGTGTCTGAATGTATATGTGAGTGTGTGAATGTATATGTGAGTGTCTGAATGTATATTTGAGTGTGTGAATGTATCTGTGAGTGTCTGAATGTATATGTGAGTGTCTGAATGTATAGTGAGTGTGTGAATGTATATGTGAGTGTCTGAATGTATATGTGAGTGTCTGAATGTATATGTGAGTGTCTGAATGTATATGTGAGTGTCTGAATGTATATGTGAGTGTCTGAATGTATATGTGAGTGTCTGAATGTATGTGTGAGTGTCTGAATGTATATGTGAGTGTCTGAATGTATATGTGAGTGTCTGAATGTATATGTGAGTGTGTGAATGTATATGTGAGTGTCTGAATGTATATGTGAGTGTCTGAATGTATATGTCAGTGTCTGAATGTATATGTGAGTGTCTGAATGTATATGTGAGTGTCTGAACTGAACGTATATGTGAGTGTCTGAATGTGTATGTGAGTGTGTGAATGTATATGTGAGTGTCTGAATGTATATGTGAGGGTGTGAATGTATATGTGAGTGTCCGAATGTATATGTGAGTGTCTGAATGTATATGTGAGTGTCTGAATGTATATGTGAGTGTCTGAATGTATATGTGAGTGTCTGAATGTATATGTGAGTGTCTGAATGTTATGTGAGTGTCTGAATGTATATGTGAGTGTGTGAATGTATATGTGAGTGTCTGAATGTATATGTGAGTGTGTGAATGTATATGTGAGTGTCTGAATGTATATTGAGTGTCTGAATGTATATGTGAGTGTCTGAATGTATATGTGAGTGTCTGATGTATATGTGAGTGTCTGAATGTATATGTGAGTGTCTGAATGTATATGTGAGTGTCTGAATGTATATGTGAGTCTGAATGTATATGTGAGTGTCTGAATGTATATGTGAGTGTCGGAATGTATATGTGAGTGTCCGAATGTATAGTGAGTGTCCGAATGTATATGTGAGTGTCTGAATGTATATGAGTGTGTGATGTATATTTGAGTGTCTGAATGTATATGTGAGTGTCTGAATGTATATTGAGTGTCTGAATGTATATGTGAGTGTCTGAATGTATATGTGAGTGTCTGAATGTATATGTGAATGTCTGAATGTATATGTGAGTGTCTGAATGTATATGTGAGTGTCGGAATGTATATGTGAGTGTCCGAATGTATATGTGAGTGTCCGAATGTATATGTGAGTGTCCGAATGTATATGTGAGTGTCTGAATGTATATGTGAGTGTCTGAATGTATATGTGAGTGTCTGAATGTATATGTGAGTGTCTGAATGTATATGTGAGTGTCTGAATGTATATGTGAGTGTCTGAATGTATGTGTGAGTGTCTGAATGTATATGTGAGTGTCGAATGTATATGTGAGAGTCTGAATGTATATGTGAGTGTGTGAATGTTATGTGAGTGTCTGAATGTATATGTGAGTGTCTGAATGTATATGTGAGTGTCTGAATGTATATGTGAGTGTCTGAATGTATATGTGAGTGTCTGAATGTATATGTGAGTGTCTGAATGTATATGTGAGTGTCTGAATGTATATGTGTGTGTGAATACATATGTGAGTGTCTGAATGTATATGTGAGTGTCTGAATGTATATGTGAGTGTCTGAATGTATATGTGAGTGTCTGAATGTATATGTGAGTGTCTGAATGTGTATGTGAGTGTGTGAATGTATATGTGAGTGTCTGAATGTATATGTGAGGGTGTGAATGTATATGTGAGTGTCGAATGTATATGTGAGTGTCTGAATGTATATGTGAGTGTCTGAATGTATATGTGAGTGTCTGAATGTATATGTGAGTGTCTGAATGTATATGTGAGTGTCTGATGTATATGTGAGTGTCCGAATGTATATGTGAGTGTCTGAATGTATATGTGAGTGTGTGAATGTATATGTGAGTGTCTGAATGTATATGTGAGTGTCTGAATGTATATGTGAGTGTCTGAATGTATATGTGAGTGTCTGAATGTATATGTGAGTGTCTGAATGTATATGTGAGTGTCTGAATGTATATGTGAGTGTCTGAATGTATATGTGAGTGTCTGAATGTATAGTGAGTGTCTGAATGTATGTGTGAGTGTCTGAATGTATATGTGAGTGTGCGAATGTATATGTGAGTGTCTGAATGTATTGTGAGTGTCTGAATGTATATGTGAGTGTCGGAATGTATATGTGAGTGTCCGAATGTATATGTGAGTGTCCGAATGTATATGTGAGTGTCCGAATGTATATGTGAGTGTCTGAATGTATAGTGAGTGTCTGAATGTATATGTGAGTGTCTGAATGTATATATGAGTGTCTGAATGTATATGTGAGTGTCTGAATGTATATGTGAGTGTCTGAATGTATGTGTGAGTGTCTGAATGTATATGTGAGTGTCTGAATGTATATGTGAGTGCCTGAATGTATATGTGAGTGTGTGAATGTATATGTGAGTGTCTGAATGTATATGTGAGTGTCTGAATGTATATGTGAGTGTCTGAATGTATAGTGAGTGTCTGAATGTATATGGAGTGTCTGAATGTATATGTGAGTGTCTGAATGTATATGTGAGTGTCTGAATGTTATGTGAGTGTGTGAATACATATGTGAGTGTCTGAATGTATATGTGAGTGTCTGAATGTATATGTGAGTGTCTGAATGTATATGTGAGTGTCTGAATGTATATGTGAGTGTCTGAATGTGTATGTGAGTGTGTGAATGTATATGTGAGTGTCTGAATGTATATGTGAGTGTGTGAATGTATATATGAGTGTGTGAATGTATTGTGAGTGTCTGAATGTATATGTGAGTGTCTGAATGTATATGTGAGTGTCTGAATGTATATGTGAGTGTCTGAATGTATATGTGAGTGTCTGAATGTATATGTGAGTGTCTGAATGTATATGTGAGTGTCTGAATGTATATGTGAGTGTGTGAATGTATATGTGAGTGTCTGAATGTATATGTGAGTGTCTGAATGTATATGTGAGTGTCTGAATGTATATGTGAGTGTCTGAATGTATGTGTGAGTGTCTGAATGTATATGTGAGTGTCTGAATGTATATGTGAGTGTCTGAATGTATATGTGAGTGTCTGAATGTATATGTGAGTGTCTGAATGTATATGTGAGTGTGTGAATGTATATGTGAGTGTCTGAATGTATATGTGAGTGTCTGAATGTATATGTGAGTGTCTGAATGTATATGTGAGTGTCTGAATGTATATGTGAGTGTCTGAATGTATATGTGAATGTCTGAATGTATATGTGACCAAACAATTTGTATTCATATGTTTTGTCTTCTTTTCCTACGGCTTGTTCTGTTCAGTTTTCTCACTGATTTCTTCTATTCATCTCCGACTTCATTCACTTCAGGTATATATTTCTGAAACAGAAACTTGTAGATGGACAATTGAAAAATATTAATTCTTAGAAAATAATCATTTTTTTTTCTCTCTGTAAACAATACCAACTGCCAGCACTTGTAATGTCCATCAATTGCCCAGATATTTTCACCCCGATGGTTTATTTATAAATATGTGATGTTTTCACATGTTCTTTCCTTTCTCTTCTTTTCGATTAATATTCTCTCTCTCATCATATTTGCGAGGAAGGCGTTTCAATGTGCGAGTGTTAGTGTAACCGTGGGTATGATCTATCATATTTTATGCACAAGTGTATCCGTGAATGTAAGTGGAAAACTGTATGTGTATACGTGTATATCTGACAGCATGCATCTGTGTTTTTCTTTTCTAACTTGTTATCTTCTTCGAAAGTCTGTTCTCAATCTCCAAATTATTTGTTGTTTTCTCTATTGCTACTTTCTCTGCTTTTATCCATCATCTTTTAAACATGTCTTCCCTTGTTTTCCATTCTCACATCTTTATCTTCTGTTGCTTCTGTCTCTTTGAATTATTATTATTATTATTATTATCATCATCAACATCATCATCATCATCATCCTTTTTTGTCGCAATCTGTCAGAATTTTCCATATGTATTTTCTACTATAGATCTCTTCACGTAAATAATATTACACATATTAAAAGAGGAACGTTCCAGAATCTTCCGAAGTTAAAGGAACTGTAAGTTCGTTTCTCTTTGTTTCATAAAATTATTTTATGCATTCACTGTTCTCTCATTTCTTGTTCTCTCATTATATACTCTTCCTTGTGTATGAATATGAGTACAGCTGGAACTATATATGTTTACATCAAAACATTTTAATACAAGTGTATCATGTATTTCATATGTATGTGAGTGTTGAAGTGTATATATATGTATATATCTATACACACACACACACACATATATATATATATATATATATATACATACACATGTATATATAGATATATTATATACATATATATATATATATAGATATATATA
The DNA here is from genome assembly GCF_006345805.1 of Octopus sinensis. Classification (NCBI taxonomy): domain Eukaryota; kingdom Metazoa; phylum Mollusca; class Cephalopoda; order Octopoda; family Octopodidae; genus Octopus; species Octopus sinensis. Next base: position 2,202,482 of record NC_043025.1, read on the forward strand.
TATATATATAGTGTATTACATATATACCTATATATACATGTGTTGTATATATATATATATATGTGTGTGTGTGTGTGTGTATAGATATATACATATATATACATATATATACACACCATATATATAATATGTATACACACCAGCACACACCCGTTCTTTGGAGGGTTTAAGTTGCTTTTGTGGTATTTTTTCACCAAATAATTGAACTACCGAGAAGGTTTATGTGTAGCATGGGAATCTGTTTCCGATTAAGCTAGGAACGGAAAATCAAATTGAAGGCTGGTTATTGTGGAGGTCGTTGCACATTTTATGATCATAGAACATATAAGTTTGCAAGTCATGTAAAGTAGAGCTACTGAAGTGTTTTGGGAGTAGATTACGGATAATGACTACAAAATATAGTTGTTTTACATGGAAGCGAAATTTCTTGTCAGAAACAGCCACATAAATGGTGCAAGGAAATTGAAGAAAAATGTTGAAACTTCCCCTCTGCAAGTTTATTTTTTTCAACAGCAAAGGGAGCTAACAAAAGCCCCTTTATTCTATCTTCCCACATAGCGTGCATATAAACTAACAGCGAATGCTGCATAAAGTTAAATTGGTATGGAGCTTCCTGAAAGATACGTATAGCTTTCGCTAGTGGAAGCAAAACTCTTATTTAAAGATTGATTTTGAGGGACGAACCATATGTGAGTGTTTAAAAAAGGCTAGAATGACAATGCTAAACAGTATTTGAAACTGGACAGCAGTCGAAATATCATAATGGCTGGGTAAAGAAGCATCCTTAAAGTGAAACAACAGCATCAAAGGTAAAAAATAAGGAATCAACAATCAGAATAGTAACTCAGTAACTCAGAATAGGTAAAGGTAAGCTTGACAAAGTTTAATGCAGTTTCAATCCTTTCGCTATTATAAAAAGATTAGTCACCAGCAGCTTAATAAGTTTATATAGCCGTGAAAAAAATCGATGATGCTTTTGCAGCAAAGCTGCAGCTCGCAACGATGACGTCATTTGAAGCGTTACTTGCCAGGAAAAATTCAACATTTTTGTTTAATTTTCAAACGTTTTCGATCTTAAAAGCAAAATTTCGCGTCGACTAAAATGTGCATTATAGCCCTCCTCAAGTGCTGCATGTGCATTATAGCCCTCCTCAAGTGCTGCATGTGCATTATAGCCCTCCTCAAGTGCTGCATGCAGATATAATATTTTTTTTCTAAAAAGGCTTACAATCTGATTAGAAAAAATTTAAAAGAAACTGAGGGCAAAAAGCACTCGTTTTTCACAAGGAAAAATCTTTGCTTAGTAGCCTGAATTTCGCGACAAAATGCATGATTATAAAGCACAACAGCCCAAAGTGTATGCCTTTCGGCGTTAGATGCCAATCGGGCCAATCTGGAGAGTCTTAGAGGCCCCTTGAATCGATGAAAAATCACTCTTCTCACCATAGCAACCGCATCTTTCCAAAGAAATGAAGGAACACTTCTATGCTTCTGTCAATTTTCAGCTCGATCTGACCACTGGTCTGGCCGCCATCGTCTGACGTAGCAAAATGTGCACACAATTTTGACCCAAAGCCTCTTTGGTCCACAGCTTCTTCCCTGACTCTACCTGGCTCGTTCCCCTGCTCCCGCCCACGTTACCGCACATGCCCTTACCTCTCCAACACCACCCTCCTCAACGGCACCCATCATCGACCCTATCGCATCATCGACTCCTTCACCTGCACCTCCACCAATATAATCTATTGCATCTCCTGCTCTCTCTGCCATTCCCTGTACATCGGACAAACGGGACGACGCTTGGCTGACCGGTTCGCAGAACACCTCCGAAACATCCGCCTCGCCAATGACACTCCAGTCTCACGCCATTTCCGCTCCACAGGTCGCTCCTTGCAACACCTGTCTGTGTTCGGATTGTCCTTGCACAGAGGCCATCCGGATTCCCGCTTGCGCCGTGAACAGGGATTAATATTCTCTCTTCGCTCTTTTACGCCATTTGGGCTCAACTCTCCCCCATTTAATCTAACCTCCCCCCCCGACTTCTACTTCTCTTCAGTCCTTCATGTTTTCACCCCTACTCACTTTCCCTCCTCTTCCCTTCTTTCCCTTCTCCTCTTCTTCTTTCATCTTTATTCTTCCCTCTTCCCCTTCTCTCTTTCTCTTTACTCCCTCACTGCTCCTCCCCTCATCTCCCCCCTCCTCTCCCTCCCTCCTCCTCCTCTCTTCCCTCATCTCCTCTCTCCCTCCCCTCCCTCCCTCCTCTTCTCTTTTCTCTCCCCCTCTCACTCTCTCCACAACCCCCACTATACCCCAACCCCCAGCCGAACCCACACCCAACATGCGCTTTCCCTACTCTCGCCCCCCATCTCCCCACAACATCACACCACACTACACTACACCATACGACATTACACATCACATCACAACACACCGCCCACACACCCATCCCCACATCTTTACACCTACACATACATATCACAACACAACACCCACACACCCATCCCAATAAATCCACACCCACACATACATACATACATACACACGTCCAGACCACCAGCCCTCTTTCACACGCACATACATACTCACTTATACACACACGCACCTTCGTGTTGGGGTGAGGTCACTTATCTCCCCTACTATCCCTCTATTGACTAACGTCTGACCTCTGACCTCTGACTTCTGCCTAAAGTCAGAACGCCGTAATGGACCGCTAGCTCCTACACGCATTTTTTTCTCTCCTTGTTTCTTTTCTGTGTATCTTTCTGTCGAAGAGCGTAGGCTCGAAACGTAAAAGACGTTTTCTATTTCTATTCCTGAGCGCCATACTAATACCTTTGTTTGTTTGTACTCCACCTGCCTTCGTCTTTTGTTTATTTTCGTAAAGAGAAGGTAAAAAAGACGGAAAACAGAATTTAATACGGGAATGAATATATATGAATATATATATGAATACATCTGACGGGAATATATATATGACTATATCCGTATTCATATGTCTTACCTCCACCTTCGCTATTCATTCCCGTATTAAATTCTGTTTTCCCTCCTTTTTACCTCCTCTTCTTCCCAATTTGCCTATTCCTCTTCACTTCCTTCTTTCACTTTAGTTCATTTATCTAATACAACCTGTATATGAAGGTGTGGTATATATAAATATTTATAATATAGTCACGTGTTTGCCCTCTCTAAACGTCACCAAATTACAGCACTTGAAACCTGCATCATTTTCTTCATATTTCTCCACTGCTGATCTATTTCTAGATACTTGAACTTTTCTTATGTTTCCGCCTCTCTGGCCGTTTCACTTTCAAATTGATATCCTCTCTCGCCATACATGTGTGTGAATGTGTATGAATGTATGTGTAAGCAATGGGAAAAGCTGAACCCCATTTCCATACCTTGTGCTTAAATGAACGCGTGTTTCACTGTATGTGCCCATGTGTCTCTCTCACTAAGGCATCTCTGTTATTTTTCAATAATGTTTTCTTCCTCCAAAGCCCTTTCTCAATCTCCGAAAAAGTCGAATCCGTTTCTTAAATTACGTTTTCTATATTTTTAACTTGTATCGCATTTTTGTTTTCAGCATGCATGCATTCCTACAATTTTCTTCTTCTCCTTCTACTTCTTCTCCTTCTTCTTCTTCTTCATTTTCTTCCTCCTCTTCTTCTTCTTCTTCTTCATTTATCCTCCTCATCTTCTTCGTCTTCTTCTTCCTCTCTTCTTCTTCTTCTGCTTCTTCTCCTTCTTCGTCGTCTTCTGCTTCTTCTCCTTCGTCTTCTTCTTCTTCTTCTTCTTCTTCTTCTGCTTCTTCTCCTTCTTCTTCTTCTTCTTCTTCTTCGTCTTCTTCTTTTTCTTCTTCATTTTCTTTCTTCTTCTTCTTCTTCCTCGTCTTCTTCTTCTTCCTGTTCGTCTTCTTTATCTTTTGGCATTTCTTTTTTCTTTCTTTTTCTTTTATTACTACATCTCTCCCTTCTTCATCCGCTCCATCTTCTACACGTCTCCTTTTCGTCTTATTCGTCTTCTTCTTGTTCTTCCTTTTCTTCGTTTTCTTCTTCTCCTCCTTCTTCTTCCTTCTCTCCTTTTTAATCTTCATCTTGTTTTTAATCTCCTTCTCTTCTGTTACTTCGTCTTCTTCTTGCTCTCTTCGTCTCCTTTTCCTTCTGTTTCCTCTACATTTTCCTTTTCTTTTTTCCTTCTTCCTTCTTCTTCCCCTTCTTTCGTTTCTCCATTTTCTTTTGCTATTGTTTTTCTTCTTGTTTTTCGTCTTTTTCCTCCCATCCTTCTTCTATATTATAATCTATGTTGTTATCGTTTGTTTTATTCAAGACACTCATACAATATTTCATCACAAATATTCTCCATAAAAATTATTCTCGTTCTTTACTGCTACAGATATGTTTACAGCAATAATATTTCGAGTATTGAACAAGGAAGCTTCCAGGGTCTTCCAAGACTAGAGATATTGTAAGCTCCTTCACTTTTCTTGCAAAATATTATGAATTCTATTTTTATATAAATTTAGTGTACACTCCATTTCATTTCCTACGCTTTTTATCACTCTCATATTCGGTCACCCATATAAGTACTACTCGTATTCTGTCACCTATATAAGTACTACTCATATTCTGTCACCCATATAAGTGCTACTCATATTCGGTCACCCATACAAGTACTACTCATATTCTGTCACCCATACAAGTACTACTCATATTCGGTCACCCATATAAGTACTACTCATATTCTGTCACCCATACAAGTACTACTCATATTCGGTCACCCATACAAGTACTACTCATATTCGGTCACCCATACAAGTACTACTCATATTCTGTCACCCATACAAGTACTACTCATATTCTGTCACCCATACAAGTACTACTCATATTCGGTCACCCATACAAGTACTACTCATATTCGGTCACCCATATAAGTACTACTCATATTCTGTCACCCATACAAGTACTACTCATATTCTGTCACCCATACAAGTACTACTCATATTCGGTCACCCATACAAGTACTACTCATATTCGGTCACCCATATAAGTACTACTCATATTCTGTCACCCATACAAGTACTACTCATATTCGGTCACCCATACAAGTACTACTCATATTCGGTCACCCATACAAGTACTACTCATATTCTGTCACCCATACAAGTACTACTCATATTCGGTCACCCATATAAGTACTACTCATATTCTGTCACCCATACAAGTACTACTCATATTCGGTCACCCATATAAGTACTACTCATATTCTGTCACCCATACAAGTACTACTCATATTCGGTCACCCATATAAGTACTACTCATATTCGGTCACCCATATAAGTACTACTCATATTCTGTCACCCATACAAGTACTACTCATATTCTGTCACCCATACAAGTACTACTCATATTCGGTCACCCATATAAGTGCTACTCATTTACGGTCATCCATACAAGTACTACTCATATTCGGTCACCCATACAAGTACTACTCATATTCGGTCACCCATATAAGTACTACTCATATTCTGTCACCCATACAAGTACTACTCATATTCTGTCACCCATACAAGTACTACTCATATTCTGTCACCCATATAAGTACTACTCATATTCGGTCACCCATACAAGTACTACTCATATTCTGTCACCCATACAAGTACTACTCATATTCTGTCACCCATATAAGTACTACTCATATTCTGTCACCCATATAAGTACTACTCATATTCGGTCACCCATACAAGTACTACTCATATTCGGTCACCCATATAAGTACTACTCATATTCGGTCACCCATATAAGTGCTACTCATTTACGGTCACCCATATAAGTACTACTCATATTCTGTCACCCATACAAGTACTACTCATATTCTGTCACCCATACAAGTACTACTCATATTCTGTCACCCATATAAGTACTACTCATATTCGGTCACCCATATAAGTGCTACTCATTTACGGTCACCCATATAAGTACTACTCATATTCTGTCACCCATACAAGTACTACTCATATTCTGTCACCCATACAAGTACTACTCATATTCTGTCACCCATACAAGTGCTACTCATATTCGGTCACCCATATAAGTGCTACTCATTTACGGTCACCCATATAAGTACTACTCATATTCGGTCACCCATACAAGTACTACTCATATTCTGTCACCCATATAAGTGCTACTCATTTACGGTCACCCATACAAGTACTACTCATATTCTGTCACCCATACAAGTGCTACTCATATTCGGTCACCCATATAAGTGCTACTCATTTACGGTCACCCATATAAGTACTACTCATATTCGGTCACCCATACAAGTACTACTCATATTCGGTCACCCATATAAGTGCTACTCATTTACGGTCACCCATACAAGTACTACTCATATTCTGTCACCCATACAAGTGCTACTCATTTACGGTCACCCATACAAGTACTACTCATATTCGGTCACCCATATAAGTACTACTCATATTCGGTCACCAATAAGTGCTACTCATTTACGGTCACCCATAAAGTACTACTCATATTCTGTCACCCATACAAGTACTACTCATATTCTGTCACCCATACAAGTACTACTCATATTCTGTCACCCATACAAGTGCTACTCATTTACGGTCACCCATACAAGTACTACTCATATTCGGTCACCCATATAAGTACTACTCATATTCGGTCACCCATATAAGTGCTACTCATTTACGGTCACCCATATAAGTACTACTCATATTCTGTCACCCATACAAGTACTACTCATATTCTGTCACCCATACAAGTACTACTCATATTCTGTCACCCATACAAGTGCTACTCATATTCGGTCACCCATATAAGTGCTACTCATTTACGGTCACCCATATAAGTACTACTCATATTCTGTCACCCATACAAGTACTACTCATATTCTGTCACCCATACAAGTGCTACTCATTTACGGTCACCCATATAAGTACTGTATAGTTGCGACTCTTTATTCTCCATTTTCGTCTTCTTTATTGCCTCTTTGTGTTGTTGGTCTTCGCCTCTTCAATCTTCTTCTTCGTCCCCTTTTTTATTACTACTACCACTACTACTACTGTTACACCTATATTTACTTCTACTTCTTTCGTTTACATTGGTCATGTTCTTCATATATTTCCTCTTCGTAAAATATTGTCTCAGCAATTTATTCTATTTCTGGTGCATCGGATTCTTTTCATCAACTTCGATTTTCTTAAATCTAGACGTTCTGTGATTGATTTTCCTTCAAGGTCTCCCATATTAACATCATTTTCACTTCTGTAGTTCGTCTTTTATCGTCATGTTCATTATTATCATTAGGCTTTTTCTATGTCATTTTTCTATGTTATTCATCTGATTGTAAGACTAAAAATTGAATATTTTATCTGAAAAATTTCGTTTACTCTTTCCTGTATACATTGTTTTATGTTACAGATATCTCAAGAATAATACGATCGAGAAAATCGATCGTGGACTCTTCCACGGCCTTACCAATTTACAGTTATTGTAAGTTCAATTTCTCTCGATAATATTTCATAGACGTAATATCTCTAGAAATTATATATCTTCCTTTTCTCACTCACACTGTCTGTCTGATGGTCTCTCTCTTTTTTTCTCTCTCTTTCTCTCTAACTTATTTTTGATATTTTGTGTATAAGACTATGATTCTATGCGAATATGTATCGTTGTATGTCAGTGTTTGTGCGTATATGTTCATGAATGTTGGTGCGTCTATGTGTGTGTAAGACAAAACATAGATATTGACATATATATATATATATATATATATATATATATATATACACACAAAAATATATATAAACAGGTATGTATGTGTCTTTGTGTATATGTTTATCTTCAATCGTCGCTTTAGTTCAGGTGATAGTGTTTCCGCCCTCGTAACTGGACGATTAGGCAAAAAAGACTGAGACAATAAGTAAATAACTATAAATATAGCAGCGGGGGCGATTTCTTCAACTAAACGTCTGTAAATTGGTGTGCCATTATGGACGCATTCTAATGTTGAAATAAGTTAAAGTATTGATATATTTATGTATGTATATTGCGACCAAGTCGGTGACTTGTGCTGATGTGGATGATCCCATCGCTGTACTACTTTATTCCATAATTTACCATCAATGTTTACCGCAAATATTACGCCTATTTTGTGTCGGGACATACCTGTGTGTTTCATACTATAAATCAGTGCTTTATTAACAGCCATCGAATTACTTCTTGGGTATCTGATCAAGGCGCTAATTTAGTTTTGATTCAGGGCAGGCGGTATTTTATCAAGGATTTTCTTATTAATCATTCCTGTATCTGATTTAGATGGACAAACCAGTGTAACTTAGGGATCAAATGGAATTTAGGTTTATGGACTTTAATCATAATTCAGGATTTTCTAGTGATGTAAGGCTCAGTTCTATCATCTATACCTAAATCTCAGGCGAGTTATTGTCCTGTATTTTTAATATATGCTAACGTGTCATTATTCACGTGTCCATATTTACCGAGCAGTTCCTTCCTAATCATATACTTATCCAACGCAATATTAACTGTAAATTTTGCATGGTTTTCTTCACTGGAACAATGATTCCTGGAGTTTTGACGATGTCATCAATTAGTTTTTTAATAATTTTCTCTAATTTTTTGTAACTTCTAGGGTATTTCCAGAACTTCACGTTCTTAACTGTTCTATATAATTCTTCTTCAAACCTGGTTCGGTGATGGTTGGTCGATTGGTTATTTCTTGATTTACATACTTTTCTTAGTAGATCTCCATGTTCAGGTTTGCCATGTCATATCTTTTCTGTCAAAGAAGAAATCTTTCTACCGCATTCTTTGTAGGAATTGGTTGACTTAAATAATGCTTCTTACTGGGTATAGGTACGTCCTTCCTTCCTCCTTCCTTCCTTCCATCCTTCTTCTTCTTCTCCTCCCTGTGCTTCTTCTTCTTTTTCTTCTTCTTCTTCTTCTTCTTTGCTGTTGTTGTTGTTCTTCTTTCTTCTTCTTCTTCTTCTTCTTCCCCTTCTTCTTCTTCTCCCTCTTTTTCTTCTTCTTCTTCTTCCTTTCCTCTTTTTCTTCTACTTCTTCTTCTTTTTCTTCTTTGCTGTTCTTGTTCTTGTTCTTCTTTCTTCTTATTCTTCCTCTTCTTTTCCTTCTCCTCCTCCTTGTCCTTCTCCTTCTTCTTCTTCTTTTCCCCTCTTCTTCTTCTTCCTCTTCTCCTTCTCCTCTTTGTGCTTCTCCTTCTTCTACTTCTTCTTCTTCTCCTCCTTGTGCTTCTCCTTCTCCTTCTCCTCCTCCTTGTCCTTCTCCTTCTTCTTCTTCTTCTTCTTCTTCTTCTCCTCCTTGTGCTTCTCCTCCTCCTTGTCTTTCTCCTTCTTCTTCTTCTTCTTCTTCTTCTTCTTCTTCTTCTCCCTGTGCTTCTTATCCTTCGGTATCTCATTCTTCGTAATTGTCATTGCTTTCTTCATTCTCGTTATCTCCGTCGTCTTCATTCTTCTTTTCCCTAATTTAGTTTTTAAGATTCAATATTCCCAATCTATAATATTTCTCTGAAATAGAATTGCGTATCAAACCTCTTTCATGCCACAGACGTCTTCACCATTACAGTATCAGCAATATGGTCCAAGGATAATTCTAAATACTTTTTGCTTTCACATATGGCTTTTCTTCTCGATTTATTCTTCTCTAATTCATTTTGTCTCACTCAATTTTTGTGTGAATGTATTTGAAAGTGTTTGAATGTATATCTTCGAAGGTATGTGTTGGTGTATCTACATCAGAGACTGATATCCTGGACGAAATTGTATGTGTGTATGTGCATATAAGGGTATGTGTGACTGTACTATTTATATTCAAAGATATTTTCTCCTCCTTTCTGATTTTCCTTATTTTACTCATCCTGCTTCTAATATGTGTTTCATTCCTTTTCACAATTTTTCTCTACGTGGTTCATGTTCATGTTTATGTTCATCAATTTCTGTTTCTTTCAAATTTTTCAACTGCTTTTTCATTTCTCATCTCATATTTGGTTCATCGTCTTCTACTTGCACGTTTATAAATCTATACGATGTATGAATTATTTTCAGTCATCACCTTCCTTACCCCGTCCAGTCTGTCATTGTGTATCGCCTCTTTACTCCTCCCGCTCCCTCCTGCCTTCTGTATTCCCCTCCTCATTATCATCATTACGCATTTCTCTTTCACAGCCCTTCTTTTCATCAGATTTTAAGTCTACAATTTAATATTTTATCAGAAAACGTTTCTATGCTATTTCCTTTCTTAATTGTTTTATGTGCACAGAACTTTGGAGTATAATAAGATCGAGAAAATCGAACGTGGAAATTTCCTAAATCTTTACAATTTACAGAAACTGTAAGTTCAACTTTTGCTGATAATATTTTTGTAACGTAATATCACTATAAATTTCAAGTCTATTACATGCACTCGCATTTACACACACACACACACACACACACACACACACATACACTCGCATTTACACACACACACACACACACACACATACACTCGCATTTACACACACATACACATGCACTCGCATTTACACACACACACACACACACATACACTCGCATTTACACACACACACACACACATACACTCGCATTTACACACACACACATGCACTCGCATTTACACACACACACACACATACACTCGCATTTCCACACACACACATACACTCGCATTTACACACACACACACACACACACACACATGCACTCGCATTTACACACACACACACACACATACACTCGCATTTACACACACACCCGCCCGCGCAGACTCAACTCAGACACACGCGCAGACACACACATGCACGTACACACCCACACAGAGATATACATATATAGAGGCGCAGTTACTACTGTAGTAAGAATGTTCTTACATATCACTTGGTCCTAAACCCAGTGTCACCCTGTGGCACCCCGTGCGCGTAAATTTTCCTTTTGCTTCGGGTCGACCAAAACTTTTAAGTGGGTTTCGTTGAGGAAAAGTCAAACAAATCAGTCGTATGATACATATACATATACATATATATATGTATGTGTCTTTGTGTCTGCTTTTGTCCCTAACCCACTTAATGTTGGCAAAGAATATAAACAAGTAAAACGGTATGTGAAATCATAGAAATGTCAGTAATGGTGGGGGTGATGATGAAAATGATGATGAAAATGATGATAGTGATATGTTACGGCAAAATGATCAGCCACCTTTTATATATGGATAACCTAAAACTATACGCTGCAAATGACAAACAGCTGGAAACACTATTAAAGACAGTTCATGGATTTACCAAAGAAATAGATATGAAATTTGGATTAGAAAAATGCGCCAAAGTAACCATGAAAAGAGGAAAGCTAGTTAAGAGTAGCAACATCACACTAGATAAAACCAATGAAATAAAAGAATTAGACCAAAGCCAAACTTACAAATACTTAGGAATCCATGAACTAGATAAGACACAACACACACAAATGAAAGAGAAAATAAAAGAAGAATATTATAGACGAGTTAGATCAATACTAAAAATAGAGCTCAATGTTAAAAACAAGATAATAGGTATTAACACTATAGCTGTCCCAGTTATAAGTTACAGCTACAATATCCTTAACTGGACACTAAATGAACTGACCAAAATAGATAGGAAAACAAGAAAAATAATGACAGGATCTAGGATGCATCACCCAAAATCTGACATAGAAAGACTATATATACAACGTATAGAAGGTGGTAGAGGCCTTATACAGCTGGAAAACTACAATAAATTAACCACCATAGGACTGAAAACATATCTACTTCAGAAGGAAGGAAAACTGATACAAATAACGGCAAAACACGAGCAAAACAAAAACCAGTTCTCTGTATTTAAGGAAGCTGACAAATACAAACAAGAAATCATACCACCTAATAGATATGAAGAAGAAGAAGAAGAAGATGAAGAAACAGCAAAAGCTATAAAACAAATGAAATCCAAACTAAAAATAGAACAGCAACGAACCATGATAAAACGATGGCAAGAAAAGCCCCTTCATGGTAAATACTGCACTAAACTAAACGCAAAAGAAATAGACAAAGAAAAATCCCAGCAATGGTTGAGAAGCTCAGGACTCAAAGCAGAAACAGAGGGATTTTTAATTGTAGCACAAGACCAAAGCCTCCCCACCAGAAATTTCCAAAAACATGTAATGAAAAGAAATATAACAAGTAACTGCAGAATATGTGGAGAGGGACAAGAAACAATAAATCATATTATCTCTAGCTGCCCAGTCCTGGCGAAGAAGGAATATATTCACAGACATGACAGAGTTGGAACCTACATACACTGGAATCTATGCCAACATTATGGAATAACAACAAAAAAAGATGGTATAGGCACACACCAGAAAAGGTCATAGAAAACGAGAAAGCAACCATACTCTGGGATATGTCGATACACACAGATAGAGAAATTAAGGCCAACAGACCAGATATAGTTGTCAGAGATCATAAAGAAAACAAATGCTTTCTAATTGATGTATAATAATAATAATAATAATAATAAACTATCTTTATCAAAGGAAAAATGACAGAAACATCTAACGTTAACCTTGACCAGCAGAATGTCATAAAAGAATTAGACCCAGCGGAGAACTACAAGTACCTAGGTGTAATTGAAGGGGATGGAATAAGGCATTCAGTGATGAAGGAAAGGATCAGGAGAGAATGCTATCGAAGAGTGAGAGCAATACTCAAGACAGAGCTGAATGCGAGAAACAGGATCGAAGCGATCAATGCATTAGCCATACCAGTTGTGACTTACAGTTTCAATATCGTTAACTGGTCAATTACTGAAATATGTAATATTGACAGAAAAATACGAAAACTGTTTACAATGCATAGAATGCACCACCCTAAGGCAGATACAGAACGACTTTATCTGCCAAGAAAAGAGGGAGTCCGTGGACTTTTACAACTGGCAATAACAATGAAGATTGCTACAATTGGCCTAGGCACCTGCCTGAAAAGCTCTGAGGACTGGATGTTAAAACTTGTCTCAAAATATGAAAACAAGAAAGCATCATACTCAGTCACAAAACAGGCAAAGGAATATCTAAGTGAATTCCGAATGCAAGAAATTTCGGAATTAGAGATAGACATACAAGAAACAAGCACAGAAAAAGCTAAGCGCATGGAAACCCGTGCTAAAACTGCGGCCTTAGATATTCTGAATGATAAATGGCAGGGAAAACCTCTCTATGGCAAATACTCAAAGAGAGCGAATAATGCGGATGTTGACAAAGCTCTGACCCATCAATGGCTAATGGCCTCTGGCTTAAAATCTGAAAAGAGGGGTTTATCATAGCAGCTCAAGATCAATGCCTACCAACAAGAAACTACCAGGCCAACATATTAAAGAACGGCAGTAGCCCAACTTGTCATGTGTGTCAACAACAAATTAAACCATTGATCATGTTGTCGCCAAGTTCAGTCTTCTAGCGCCTATTGAGTATCTCAACAGGCATGATAGAGCTGCACAATATATTCACTGGGTAATCTGCAAAAACCTGGATTTGCCCAATGAAAAAAACTGGTGGGAACACAAACCACCCCCAGTGCTTGAAAAGGACCACATCTCACTCCTCTGGAACTTCTCCATTCAAACTGACAAAAAGATAGATGAAAATAGGCCAGACATCATATTGAAATACTTCAGACAAAGAACGTGCCTCCTCATTGATATGACTGTCCCAATCGATATAAACGTATCAGTCAAGACCTACCAAAAACTGAGCAAATATAAAGATCTTGAAATAGAAATCAGCAAAATGTGGAACCTGAAGACTAAATCAATACCTATTGTCATAGGTGTCCTGGGAATGGTAGCAAAAGGGGCTGATTGCTGCCTAACACAGATACCAGGAAACCCAAAAATGGCAGAAATTCAAAAGATAGTGCTCATGGGAACTGCTCATATCCTACGCAAAATACTTTCTATGTAATCTCAAGGTTTAAAACAAACAATTTTTCTTTATTTATTTTTTTTCTTTATTTTATTTTATTTATTTTTATTTATTTATTTATTAGACATTCACTAGTACAACACCAACCCCCCCCCAAATATATGGCACACTAGGCATAACAACAACGTGAACTTCCAACATGTTGTCTCTTGAAGTTCCTGGGTGAGACTTGGAGCCAACTTGTACAAATATAAAGCAAAAGTCAGACATAGAATAATAATAATAATAATAATAATAATAATAATAATAATAATAATAATAATAATAATAATAATAATAATAATAATAATGATGATGATGATAATAATAAAATTAATAATAAGAGACAATCCAGAAGATCAAGTAAACGAGGATCGTACTGTTGAAGAAGATGAGGATCTGGGAAGAGGAGGAGGTGGAGGAAGTGTGGTATAATGTAAAGGATAGGATGATAAAGATGTTGAAGTGAATGTAACCGTGGAAGAAAGAGAAGGGCAACAACAACAACGACAACAAAATAGTTGTAGAAGTAGAAGGAGAAAAAATGAAGAAGAAAAAGAAGAAAAAGTAGAAGATAAGGTAAAAGAGAAGTAAATGTAGATGAAGGGAAAGATGTAGAAATGGAAGGGGGGGAAGGATCCCTACATAATAAGGAAGAGGAAAAACAGAAAAAAAAAACAAAATGAATAATTTAAAAAATAGGAGAAACGGAAAGAGAAAAGAAAGTAACAGAAAGAGTCATCAATTTTTCATTCCCCTCTCGCGTTCCATGCAGTCTTGCCATTGCCACTTTCAATTCGGAGTACTTGGTGATGTTTTTGCAACCTCTTTACTCACAATATTCATATCATTTGGCATGGCTGCATCAAGGGTCTGATAGAATTTGTCTCTCTCATTCAATATGACAATATCCAACCGACGGTGTTCGACAACACGATCCGTCTGGAAGTCATAATCCCAGAGTTTCGTTACTTTTCCCTCCTCCTGCATAACTTTACTTGGTACATGTAAAGTTACCAGTTCTCTTTTGCCTCATGTCGGTATTTACGGCATAAGAGCCAATGAAGTTACACACTCCCTCTATCCTGGCGGCGCTTGTATTCTTTTTGTGCTAGGCTCTCACATCCCCTTACCCTTTTCCACACACTTTCCACAGAGTCTGCATTTCTGGGTGTCAGAAGTTTTATAGATGCTATACTTCACTGATTTGGTAGCGAGAGCCTGGTCTTATGCAGCAATGATCAGGCTTTCGGTGGTACGCTTCAAAGCACCTCGCTCAAGCCATGCCCACGATGCTGTATTATCCTTAACGTCCTGTGTATTTCTTTCAAACTGTCCATGCATTCTCATCTCACGAAGGTCTTCTTTTCTCTTCTCCTCAGCTCTAAGGTTAAACTCTGCCTTGTCCATCATTTCATTTGAATTTACACCTATATCTTTCGCAGCATATTGCAACAGTTCTTCATCACTATTCATCAAATATTCGCCAAGCGTTCTCCTTTCACTCAAGGGTCTATATTAATTAGTCCTCTGCCACCATTCTTTCTTTTCACATACAGACTGTTTACGTTTGCGTTAGGGTGTAGCGCCCCATGCAGCCTCATCAACTTTTTCATCTTTTTATCCAGTGTTGATATTTCCTCCTTGGGACATTTGAGGATGGTTGCACTGTATCTGACCACCGATACTGCACCGATTTTTATTGCGGTAATCACATTTTTGGCACTCAGGTTCGATTTCAACACTATCTTCGCCCTTTTATGATACACCTCGCTAATCTTGATTTTCATTTCTCTGTGTAGAATGTCATCCAAATTCTCCAAATATCTATGCCCACAACCGTCGGGTTCACCTATGGTCACTCCTCATGGTACCCGCAATCCTCTGCAGTCTGCTTTCTTCCCTCTTTTCATTTTAAGTCCTGAGCATTTGGTAATCCTGAATTCCATAGCGATGTCCCAACCATACTTCTCACCTGTTTTGATTAAGGAATTTATCTGTTTTCAGATTTCCCAAACAGTTTCAGGTCATCTATAAACAGAAGATGGTTCAATGATGGGCTTTTCTTCCCACATCCAGAACCCATCTTAACTTTCCTAAGTGTCATTGTTATGGGTAATAGTGCAATTACAAATAGTAACGAAGAAAACAAGTCATCTTGGCAGATGCCCCTTTTGATATTAACTCATCCAAGGAATACACTGAGTACAATTTGGTTTTCCACTCTTTCATATTATGCATAAGAAAATTTGTGATGTGAGCAACACCAAACATCTGTATGCATTCAACTATCCAGAAATGAGACACCATATGCCTTCTTAAAGTCAATCCGATCTATAGACATATTTGTATGTTTTTTTCGCCAGGCCTCAAGCCTGTTTTATCGATGACCAGGTGATCCTGGGTACCTGATAACTCTTCCTACATCCTTTTTGTTCCATTGGTAGTATTTCTTCCTGTGCCGGGAAAATATGTGGTTTTGCCGCACGTATTTCAGTGATTATCTTCTAGATTATGTGTAGGCGTGCTATGGGATAATAGTTCCCATCATTATTATTATTATTATTATTATTATTATTATTATTATTATTATTATTATTATTATTATTATTATCATTATTATTATTATTATTATTATTATTATTATTATTATTATTATTATTATTAAGTGAGAGAGCAGTGCATGCCATCAAAGTGACACTGGGGTAAAATATACAAAGCCCAGTATACCCATCATGACTACCCGTCTGATAAGGGTACACCAGGCACATGCATCACAACCATATGTGCACGACATGGTAATCTCATAACAAGATAAACAGGATATGACCTTGCAGGTGGGGCCCAGTTAGAATTTTCCTCTGATCGGGTAACCCATCCCACTCAGAAGGTCCATGATTAAGGGTTGTTTAAGGACGTTGAACGAAACACCCATGTTTCCAGAGGTGAATTATTCAAACCCCAAAGAATCCCTCGCAACACATGGCTATGATGCTCCCCCACTACTTCTGCTCGAGATCAGAGATGCACATATGGTCAGCCAGTAAGGGACATGCCCAACTGGTTAAGGTCAAACAAGATCAGAAGCTATGAGAGCCACTGCCTGGTACTACTGCATTATCATCATCATCATCATCATCATCATCATCATCATCATCATCATCATCATCATTATTATTACTATTATTCCTTTTACTATTTCTTTTCCGATTTCTTTTCCTCCTTGTTCTTATTCTTCTTCTTGCTCTCCTTTTCCTTTTATTTCTCATTTCTTATTGTTTTTCTCTTCTTGCACATCTTCTTTTCGTCCTTGTTCTTTTCTACTTTGTGTTCTTTGTTCTCTTCGTTTTCTTCTTTATCTTCTTCATTCTCTTCATCTTTTCTCTTTCTACATCAATCTCTTAATGCTTCTCAATTTATTCTCCTTTCTCATTTACTTCTACTTCTTCCTAAACATATTTCTTTCTTTCCTTTTTCTTTTTCTTCGTTTTCTTTTCTTCTCCTCCTTCTCCTTCTTCTTCATCTCCTTTTCAATATCTTTTTCCTTTTTTCTTTATACTTTTTTCTTTTCTTCGTTTTCTTTTCTTCTCCTCCTTCTCCTTCTTCTTCATCTCCTTTTCAATATCTTTTTCCTTTTTTCTTTATACTTTTTTCTTTTTTCTTTCTACTCCTTCTTTTTCGTTTCCTTTTTTGTTTCTTCTGCTTCTTTGACTTCTTATTCTTCTACTTCTTTTTCTTCCTTCTTCATGTTTATCATAACATGCCTTGTCATCGTTTGGTCCATTCTAGTCCCATATTATTGCATTTGTTATGACATTTTTTTCCATATCAACTGTTATACTTGTTTTTTTTATTTCTGCAGATTTTTAAACGGAAATAATATTTCGAGCATTGAAGAAGAGAGCTTCCGAGCTCTTCGTCGATTACAGCAATTGTAAGTTCGTTCAGTTTTGCTGATAATACATTATTAATCTTATTGTTTCACAACTTTGTGCCCTCCTTCTCTCTTTTCCCTCGCTCTTTTATCACTCTAATTCATATTCTGTCCCTATATTGGCTCTATATCTGTTCCATTGTATTATATATATATATCTGCATCAAAACTCATTAACGGAATGCATGTTTGTATGTTCTCCTATATATATATGAGTGTCTGCGCGTATATATGACTATATAATTTGCATTAATATGATTCGCTTTCTCTTTCTTTTCTACCGGTTGTATTTTCCCGTCTTCCCGAATTCTTCTATTCATTTCCGACCTCTTCCTTCGTTCCATGTTATTTATCTAATGCAGCAACCTACAGTTGGAATAGTGAAAAATATAGTCGCATATTTCTTTCTCTTTGTAAACGACACCAGATCCCGTCACGTGTAATGAGCATCAATTTCCCAGATACTCTTTTACTGATGATATCTTCATAAACATTTGATGTGTTTTCATATTCATTCTTCGCTCGTTTTCTCCCTTTCAACTTATATTCTTTCAAATCATATTCTCATGTGTGTTTCAGTCGAGAATGTGAGTGCAACTCTGGGTGTGTATCATTGTATACACAAGTGCATGTGTGTATGAATGTATGTGTATATGTGTGCCAGCCAGTATGTGCTTACGTATGTATCTCATTGCATGCATATGTTTTTTTTTTCCAACTTATTATCTTTGTCCAGGGGCCGTTCTCAAGCTTCGGATTATTCGTTGACATCATTTAAGTACTTTTTCTGTTTTTATCTTCATTAGCATCTTCGTTTTAAACACGTCTTCCTCTTGTTTTCTTTGCCTTCTTCGTTTCTTTCTTCTTCTTATTCTTCTTCTTCTTCTTCTTCTTGTTTTCTTCTTCTTCTTCTTCTTCTTCTTCTTCTTCTTCTTATTATTATTATTATTATTATTATTATTATTATTTGACTTCTCATCCATTTTTTCCACTTTAAAGAAAAGTGATTTAATAACCTGTTATAAATATTTTCTATATCAACATTTATCCTATTTCTTTTCTGCTATAGATCTCTTCAAAGAAACAATATTTCGCATATTGAAAAGGGGATCTTCGAGGGTCTTATATTTTTAGAGAAATTGTAAGTTGGTATACTTTTTTCATACAACGTTATGAATATAATATTTCTATATACTTAATGTCTTCTCGTTTCTCTTTCACTCTTTTCACTCTTACTAATTTTCTGTTCCTATCTTTGCATTATCTTGTTCTGTGTCTGAGGATGAGTTCAACTGAGATTTTATATGTTTTTTTATCAAAACATATTAATAGAAATGTAATATGTATGTTCATATGTATTTGAGTGTCGGCGTATATATATTTGACTATATAATTCCTATCGATATGTTTTGCCTCCACCTTAGTTATCCATTCGCGTCTTGAATTTTGTTTTTCCTCTTATTTTCTTACCGTCTTCTTTTCCTTCCAATTTCTTTTATCCAACTGCAATTTAGTTTATTTATCTAATACAACCTGTATGTATGCAAGTCGAACATATAAATACTGGGCCATCCTATAAATAATGTGGTTTCCAGATGCATGAAATAAAAGTCGCAGTGGGACGGGATAAACTACCTTTATAGACTCCCTATAAAAGCAGATAATAATTTTACCACGGATGTATTCTTAGAGCACGTTTTGAAGAGTGCAGTTCTATGTTAAGAGTTATTGTTTCAAAGCTATAATTGTAGTGACAAAGGAACATATTCGGCATATTTTGCTTTATGACTTCAATAAAGGCAGCAATGCAACGGGAAGTACGAGGAATATTAGTGCAGTTTATGGGGATTGGACAATAAGCGTAAGCCAGTGTCAACGGTGGTTCCAGAAATTCCAATCATGAAACTACAGCGTAGAAGACGAGCCTCCTCCTAGAAGTTTTATGGAGTGCAAATGGGACGCCCTGCAAACCCTAGTGGAATAAGCAGAGAAGCTTGGATTTGATCATTCAACCAGTCCCTCAAGTCAGCGCTAGAAGAAAATGACCGTCTTTGGTTTCAAGACGAAAGTTGTTCTTCCATCAGGATATAGCGAGGATGACGTTCCAAAGGCTGGAGCAGTTTGGATGGGAAACCATGATCCACCCAACATAATCGGGAGACATTAACCCATCTGGTTATCATCTATTCTGCAGTCTTCAAAGTAATCTGGACGGAAAAATATGAATTCTATAGAAGAGGTCAGAACATTACTGGAGGAATATTTTTAGCCAGGGACAAGTGAATTTTAGAAGAGAGGACTTGCACATCTACCAGCTAGATGGAAAGAGCATATTCCAAAATGGAGGAGAGTATATTCAAGATTTGAAAAGAACGTCATCTTAATTTCGAAAAAATAAGAAGTATAAAAAACCGGCAATATTAATGGGATGACTCATTATATATACTTACAATATAGCTACCTATTCCATTCTCTCTATAAACATAACCAGCTTACAACACTTACAATTGGCACCATATGCCTCATAATATGCCAGTGTAGTTACATTTCTAACTATTTTATGTTTTCTTCTAATTATATTTCTTCTTATTTTAAACTAATACGTGTGAGTGTGTGTGAATGTGTGTATGAAATATGGGTGTAGCTGAAACACATTTTGATATCGTGTGAATGATTGTACGTGAGCATGACTGTATGAGCATGTATGTCTATCTGACAACATGTATCTGTGTTATTTTTCCACCATGTTCTTTTCCTCCAGAGTCCATTCTCAATCGGCGAAATGGTCGCCACCGTTTCTTTAATTACATTTTCTGGGTTTTTTTAATATTTTGTACCACCTCATCATTTTCATCATGCCACCTTCTAATTTTCATCTTTCCCAGCTTCTTCTGCTTCTTCTTCTTCTTCTTCTTCTTCTTCTTCTTTTCTTCTTCTTCTTCTTCTTCTTCTTCTTCTCCTCCTCCTCCTCCTCCTCCTTTTTCTTCTTCTTCTTTTCATTCTTCCCTGCTTTTTTCTTCTTCTAACACTACTTTTCTCTTTTCTTTTCCTCTTCTTCTTGTCTGCTTCATCTTCTTTTCTTCTCCTTCGTCTTATTCATCTTCATCCTTTTCTTCGTCTTCTTATTCATATTCTTTTTCATCCACTTCTTCTTCTTCTCCTCTTCTTCTTCTTCTTCTTCTTCTTCTTTTCCGTCTTCTTCTTCTTCTTCTTCTTCTTCTTTACCTCATTCCTTCATTCACCTTCATTCCCTCTCCTCTTTCTTGCTCGTTTCCTATTTTTCTTCGTCCTTTTCCTCGTCTTCTACTTCCTTTTATTTGTCTTCTTTTCCGCCTTCTTCTTCATCTCCCTCGTCTTCCTTTTCTTCTTTTCTCTTCTTTTATGTCTTCTTTTCTTCTTTGAATCTTACTCTCTTTCGCTTCATCTTGTTATATCCGTACACCCCCAATATCGTAGTACGGTCGATATTGTCGACGATCGATCAAGAACACACAGCGGCAGTAACAGACACGTAACGAACCAACAATTTTTATGAATCAACAACACACTCGAACAGCAACCAGTACCTGGACTTCGAAGACCAAACTAGCAACTGCCAACTACGTCCGACCAATACTATTTATATGTAGTGGTCGCGTCTATTCTCGTCAGAGGTTGTCCTACTCTCGCTACACACATTTATCTCCAACTCTGGAAATCTATACGTTCTACGGTTGTTTTTCCTTCCCCATCTCCGATATTATCCTCATTTTCTCTTTCTGTAGCACCCCTTTATTATCAGCAGCAGCAGCATCATCATTAGGCTTCTCTCTGTCATTGTTAAATGTTCTTTTCTGATTTTAAGACTGACGATTGAATATTTCATCAGAAAACTTTCGTTTACACTTTCCTTTATAAATTGTTTTATGTCACAGATATTTGAACAATAATACAATCGAGGAAATCGATCGAGGAAGTTTTGATAGCCTTACCCGTTTATCGTTATTGTAAGTTCAACTTTCATTCCCTTTCTTCCTTTCTTTCTTTCTTTCTTTCTTTCTTTATTTCTTTCCCTTTCTGTCTTTCTGACTAACTTATTTTCGATATATCGCCCATGAGTCTATGGTTCTAGGAGAATATGTGTCTTTGTATTTCTGTGTGTGTAAGTGTATGATCATATATGTTTGTGCGTCTATTTGTGAGTAAGAAAGGTCATAGTTATTAACTGTAAATCATGCTATTAATGAATTACTTTAAACAACTATGAAAATGAAATCAATATATATGTGTGTGTCGTCCGGGTAACTTAATGGTTAGGCAAAGGAGACCGAGACAGTAAGTAATAGCTAAAAATATTGCACTAAGGTCGATTCATTCGACTAAACTTCTGTAAGTTGCCGTCCCAGCATGGCCGCATTCAAATGTGTGAAATAAGTAAATAAAAACAATGGATATATATATATATATGTGTGTGTGTGTGTGTGTGGTGTGTGTGTGTGTGTGTGGTGTGTGTGTGTGTGTGTGTGTGTGTCTGTTTGTCTGTGTATATATATGTATGCATTTTTATCTCTGTCATTGTCCCCCAACACAATCACTTGACATCTGATGTTGATATGTTTAAATCCCCGTAACTTAGCGGTTCGGCCAAATAGACCGACAGAATAAGAACTACACTTAGAAGGGAAAACACCTGAGGTCTATTTGCTTGAGTAAAGGCGGTACTCCAGCATGACCGGAGTCAAATTAGTGAGCCAAAATTTGAGTAAGCGAGTAATATATATACGTAAAATGGATATATATATATAAATGTATATATAAATACATATGTATATACATATATATATATATATAATATATATATATATATTCATCTATATACTTGTATGTGCATGTATGTGTGTTTATATTTATATATACATATATATATATATATATATATATGTGTGTGTGTGTGTGTGTATATATATATATATGTATATATGTATGTATATTTGCATATATATATATATATATATTTCCATATATATGTGTGTGTGTGTAAGAGGGACACAAGATGGAGGTTTTGAGAAGTTTTATAAGTCCCTTCAATTGTTTCGATCCATTTAGCATCCACCGCGTACGGGTGGGATACTTAACAACTTCTTTGGTAGCATCCGTTGGTGTAGATGTGTCTCTTCAGGTGATAATTGGATATAAGTCGGAGAAACAATGGCTATTTTGCAAGGTAACTTCTCGGTTCGTGTACAGGAATGTAGCAAATTGTAGGATATAGCCTCATTTATATAGATCAAAGCTAAAAATGAACAGATGTACAATAAATGAATGCCTTTATATGCATGTAAAGAGGGTTTGAGACGCAGATATTATTCCAGTGATTTGGAGGTGAAAACTATTGAAGAAGTGGCTCAAAGAATATTACGGTGTGGGGATACATGCTCTCATTCGAAGGTGGTACATTGCTATTGAGAGAAACGGTGACTATGTTGATGTGATTCACAGAGGACCAGCTTCGTTTTGATGTATGATACATGTTCCTGTGTTGGTAATTATACTTGGCCTAAAAAAAAACGGCATTATTTTTTAACTCACCCTCGTAGCTATAACACTATTAATGCTACTATCACGATGTGGCCGTAATTCTTCCTGTCTGCTTCTTCTCATTCTTCTTCTTCTTGTTCTTATTATTTTTCTTCTTCTTCTTCTTCTTCTTCTTCTTCATGATCATCATCATCAGCATCATCATTATCTTCTGCTTCCTCTTCTTTTTCTTCATTTTCTTCTCCACCTCCTCTTACTCCTTCTTTTTTCTTATTCAGCTCTTCCACTAACTATGCTTCTTTTTCTACTACTACTACTACTACTACTACTACTACTATTACTACTACTACTACTACTACTACTACTATTAGTACTAGTAGTAGAAGCACGTCCTTCTACTATGGGTTTTATTCCTGCACCTTTCGTCTTCTTCACTATTTTCCTCTCCATTCTTCATCGTCTTCTGTTCCTTTCCTTTTTGAAATTATTCAACTTCTTTTCTCCTTTTCCATGCGTCTTTTTCCCTTCTTCATATTCTCTTGCCACTTCTATAGTTCTTTATGTTTTATGACATTTTCCTTCCCCACCTCCCAAATTCAGCTCAATTTCTCCTGGTCTTTCGCCTCTTTATTCCACATTCTCCCCCCTTCCTTCCTCCTTCCCTTCTTCATATTCTCTTGCCACTTCTATAGTTCTTTATGTTTTATGACATTTTCCTTCCCCACCTCCCAAATTCAGCTCAATTTCTCCTGGTCTTTCGCCTCTTTATTCCACATTCTCCCCCCTTCCTTCCTCCTTTCCCTTCTTCATATTCTCTTGCCACTTCTATAGTTCTTTATGTTTTATGACATTTTCCTTCCCCACCTCCCAAATTCAGCTCAATTTCTCCTGGTCTTTCGCCTCTTTATTCCACATTCTCCCCCCTTCCTTCCTCCTTTCCCTTCTTCATATTCTCTTGCCACTTCTATAGTTCTTTATGTTTTATGACATTTTCCTTCCCCACCTCCCAAATTCAGCTCAATTTCTCCTGGTCTTTCGCCTCTTTATTCCACATTCTCCCCCCTTCCTTCCTCCTTTCCCTTCTTCATATTCTCTTGCCACTTCTATAGTTCTTTATGTTTTATGACATTTTCCTTCCCCACCTCCCAAATTCAGCTCAATTTCTCCTGGTCTTTCGCCTCATTATTCCACATTCTCCCCCCTTCCTTCCTCCTCCTCTTTATCATCATTGCGAGTTTCTCTTTCATAACCGTCTTTTTCCGTTTGATTTTAAGACTACAAATTTTTATATATTATTTCTTTTATATTCTTTTTTATGTTACAGAACTTTGGAATATAATAAAATCGAAAAGGTCGAACGTGGAATATTTCAAGGACTTATTTATTTACAGAAATTGTAAGTACAATTTTTGTTCATAATTTTTTTTAAACTAACGGAATATCACTAGAAATTACATGTCCTCTCTTTCTTGCTATCTCTCCCTCTGCTTTTCTAATACATATTCTGTCATTATATTTTCGTTTGTGATTGTATGAAGATGTGAACGAGTGTGTCTGTGTGTCCGTGTGTGAATAAACAAATGTTTTGCGTATGATAATGAACATATGCATGAGTGTGAACATGTCAACAAAGGCGGCGAGCTGGCAGAAACTATGCGCCAAGGTGGACTTCGTCTTTCAACCTTTTGGGGTCGATAAATTAAGCATTAATTGCGTACTGTGACGATCTAATCAACGGGCCCCGTTGCCAACATTTTGGGGCCTTGTCCCTAAAGTAAAAACGAATGTTTTAAAGGCGGCGAGCTGGCAGAATTCTCAGCACAACGGGCGAAATGCTTAGCGGTATTTCGTCTGTCTTTATGTTCTGAGTTCAAATTCCGCCGAGACCGACTTTGCCTTTCAGGGTCGATAAATTAAGTAACAGTTGCAAACTGCGGTTGATCTAATCAACTGGCCCCCGCCCCAAAAATTTCGGGCCTTGTGCCTAGAGTAGAAATGAACATGTATATCTGTATCTGCGTGTGTCGTGTCCATTCGTGTCTCTGCGTGTCTGTAAGAAAATACATACTTACAGAAAACCAAATTATCAGGGTAGGCCTCCCTTTGCAAATACTCCAAGGACACAGATATTGTGTCTAGCGCCAGCTAGAGACGAAGATCTCTTGGGGCTATAAAGCTACAGTAACACCCCCTCCCCAATGTGATTAGCCATGATAAGATGGCTTCTATACCTTACATTATCGAGCGATTACTGTTTCAATCTTATTCTGAGATTTAATTATGCTTACTGTTCGTTTTTCGACATCAGTGGCAGACGCCATTAGAAAAACTTATAATCTATTTGCAAAGGAGCTTTCACTTTCATCGCTACCTGGTGGTTACCGCCCGTTGACGAGGGACAACATTCCCGAAACTACTCCAAGGACACAGATATTGTGTCTAGAGCCAGCTAGAGACGAAGATCTCTTGGGGCTATAAAGCTACAGTAACACCCCCTCCCCAATGTGGTTAGCCATGATAAGATGGCTTCTATACTTTACATTATCGAGCGATTACTGTTTCAATCTCATTCTGAGATTTAATTATGTTTTTACACTGTTTTACACAAAGACAAAGTGTGAGCAATATACTTTCATCGAGAGTTACTTCACGCAGGGAATTATAAGATTTTATTAATATTCATGGATAGCCTATTGCTTAGGACTCAGATATCACAAAGGAACATCTCTCGGCTAACACACACATACATATAATCACATACACTCGCATTTACACTCAGACACATACGCATATATAATACAGGGACAGTTGTTTGTGTAGAAGGAATGTTGTTACAAAGCACATGGTTTAAAACACAGTATAAATCTGTGGCCCGCCGTGCACCTGACTTTTCTTTCTACCTCACGTCCAATCAATTCCAGTCTGCTGTATGATGCATGTATATGCATATATGAGGGTCTTTGTGTCTACTTTTGGCCCCAACTACCTCTTAACAAACAACTTCTATCCCTATTTATTTTCATCCTATCCTTTGTGTTTCTTCTTCTTCTCCCTCCTCCCTCCTCTTCTTCTTCGCGTTGTTCTGTTTCTTATTCGTATCCTCTTCCTCTCCTCCTCTTCCATCGTCTTCTTTTCCTTCTTCTTCTTCTCCTTCTATATCTTCGTTTTCTCCTCCCTCTTCTTCTTCTTTCTCTTCTCCTCCTTCTCCCTCTCCTTCTTCTTCTTCTTCTTCTTTTCTTTCTTCTTTTTCTTCTTGTCTTCCTTTTTCTTCTTCTTCTTCTTCTTCTTCTTCTTCTTCTTCTTCTTCTCCTTCTTTTTATAATCCTTTAATTTCTCTAATTCTTCTTCCTCTTTTACTATTTCTTCTCCATCTTCTTCTCGTTGTTCTTCTTTGAGAGCTTATTCTTTTCCTTTTTCTTCTCTTGCCCCTTCTTCATTTTCTTGTTCTTTGCGTTTTACGTGTGCTTCTTTGACTTTTTCCTTCTCCTTATTCTTGTTTTTCTTCCTATTCTTCGTGTTTACCAATATGCCTTGTCATTATTTATTTCAATTCAGACCCACATTATTGCATATGTTGTCACAAATATTTTCCATGATTCTTACCCTTGTTCTTTATTGCTACAGATATTTAAACGGAAATAATATTTCGAGTATTGAACAAGGAAGCTTCGAGGGTCTTCATCGATTGCAGCAATTGTAAGTTCGTTCAGTCTCGATGATACTATATTATGAATGATGAATGTTATTCTTACATAACTTTTCCGTCCTCTCGTTTCACTTTCCCTTACTTTTTTAGCCCTCTAACTCATATTCTCTCCCAATATTGGTACAATATCTGCTTGGTTGTTTCTGAAGGCGAGTCGAACTGGGTTATTATATATCAAAACTTATCAATGAAAATGTATCTGTGTATGTTTATGTATATGTTAGTGTCTGCGTGTAAATATGACTATATTTTATATTCATTTTGTATTCTTTTCTATAGCCTGTCCTTGTCTATTATCTCCAACCTCCTCATTCGCTTCAGGTTACTTGTCTAATAAAGCAACTTATAGATGGAGAAGTGAAATATATAAGTACTTAGAATATAGTAATATTTCTTTCTCTTTCTAAGCAATACTAGCTTTTAGCATTCGTAACTTGCTTCATTTTACTAGCTACCCTTTCTCTAATGAAATACATTCTCTCTCATCATATTTGCGCGTTTTCTTTGTCTTCTTCGACTACTCCTTATTCAAATAATTCTTGTTTTTCTTATTCCTGCTCTTTTGTCTTCTACTCCTTCTTCATCCTCCTCTTCTTTTCCATCTTTTTACTCTTCTTCTTCTCTTATTATTATTATCATTATTATTATTATTATTATTATTATATTTTATATTATTATTATCATCATTATTATTATTATCGTCATCATATCATCATCATTATTATTATTATTACTATTATTATTATTATTATTATTAATATTATTATTATTAGTATTATTATTTGTCGCAATCTCTCTTCTCACCCACTCTCCTATTTTATTATTATCCTGCCAATATTTTATTTGTAAACATTTATCGTCCATCTTTTCTGCTATAGGTCTCTTCACAGAAACAGTATTTCGCATATTTCGAAAGAAATCTTCCAAGGTCTTCCAAGTTTAAAGGAATTGTAAGTTCGTATATTTTAGTTCTTACAACTTTATGAATGCAAAATTTCTCTAAATTTAATCTTCTGGCCTTTCACGTTCATTCTCGGCTCTTTTGACTCTTACACATTTTCTGTCCTTAAATTTTAGCAATATTCTCTTGAATCTATAAAGATGAGCACAACTGGGATTTTATGTTTGCATCAAAGCATAGAAGAATTACATGTATGTTCCTATGCATGGGAATTCTGCCGTATGTGGCTTTGACTTAAATAGTTCGGACCCATTTTTTACTCCTCCATTTTCATTCCATTATTGTTCTTTACTGGCTTCTCTTCCTCCAATTTTTTTCTATTCATTTCAATTTTATTCATTCATCTTATTCATCAAATACAACCTATAAATGTAGAAGCAGAATATACAATAAAATATTCTGAATATGCTCTTTTGTCACTTCCATTAGAACGTTGAAAAAGTAAGCGTTAAATTGAACTGCCATATTCATATCTTGAACTAAGAATAAGTACAAAGTAAAATTACAACCTAATTTTATAACGAGTTCGTGTAAGTAGTTTATCCCGCCCCCTTCGGCTTTTGGTTCGTCCGATTGAAATAACCGCATTATTTATGAGATAACGCAAAATAAATGCTTATAACAATTCTCACTAATTCGTTTCTCTCTGTAAACGTCATCCGTTTACAGCACATCATTGCCCTCATAATATTCCACATTTTCATATGCTTCTGACTCTCTCGCGTTTTCCTTTTAAACGGATATTCTCTCTCACCATATTTGCACGTGAGTGTGTATGAATATGTGTGTGAAATATGGGTATACCTGAACCACGTTTTTACAATCTGTACATAAATGTATGCGTGTATGACTTTATATGCATATATGTGTATGTGACTAGGGGCATCTCTGTTATCTTCCCATCAGGTTCTCTCTATTTCAAAGTCCATTCTCAATCTTCGAAATATTCGTCTCCTTACCTTAAAATATATTTCGGTTAACATTTAAAAATTTCAGAAATAATTTTATTCTATTATTATTATTATTATTCTTATTATTATTCTTCTTATTATTTATTATTATTATTAATATTATTAGTGATTTTTTATTATCTTATATTATTATTATTATTATTATATTATTTTATTGATGTTATTATTATTATTCTTATTATTAGTGAATTTATTATTCTTTTATTATTATTATTATATTATTATTATTATTAGTGAATTTATTATTATTATTTTATATTATTATTAGTGATTTTATTATTATTATTATTAGTGATTTTATTATTATTATTATTAGTGATTTATTATTATTATTATTATTATTAGTGATTTTATTATTATTATTATTATTATTATTAGTGATTTTATTATTATTATAATTATTATTATAATTATTAATGATTTAATATTTTATTATTATTAATGATTTTATTATATTATTATTAGTATTAGTGATTTTATTATTTATTATATATTATTATTATTATTTATTATTTTTATAATTATTATTATTATTATTTTATTAGTGATTTTATTATTATATTATTATTATTATTATATTATTCTTAGTGATTTTATTATTATTATTATTATTATGATTATTAGTGATTTTATTATTCTTATTATTATTATTATTTATTATTATTAGTGATTTTATTATTATTATTCTTTCATTTATTATTATTATTTTATTATTATTAGTGATTTTATTATTATTATTATTATTTTAGTGATTTTATTATTATTATTTATTATTATTATTATTAGTGATTTTCTTATTCATTATTATTCTTATTATTGTTGATGTTATAATTATTATTATTATTATTATTAATATTATTATATTATTATTATTATTATTATTAGTGATTTTTTATTATTATTATTATTATTCTTATTATTATTAGTGATTTTCTTCTTCTTATATTATTCTTATATTTAGTGCTTTATCTTCTTATTCTTATTAGTGCTTTTATTATTTTATTATTATTTATTATTAGTGGATTTTATTATTATTATTATTATTATTAGTGCTTTTATTATTATTCTTTATTATTATTATTCTTATTATAGTGATTTTATTATTCTTTAATATTTAGTGTTTTATTATTATTCTTATTGTCTTCTTTTTTATTCTAGTGATTATTATTCTCTTCTTATTATTAGTGCTTTTATTATTCTTATTCTTCTCTTATATTATAGTGCTATTCTTCTTCTTATTCTTCTTTTTATTATTCGTGATTTTATTATTCTTTTATTATTCTTTTCTTATTATTAGTGCTTTTCTTATTCTTATTCGTCTTATTATTGTTCTTATTAGTGCTTTTCTTATTATTCTTTTAGTGCTCTTCTTCTTCTTTATATTCTTCGTGCTTTTCTTATTCTTATTCTTCTTCTTATTCTTCTTAGGCTTTTTCTTATTCTTCTTATTCTTCTTCGTGTGCTGCTTTTCTTCTTCTCTTCTTCTTATTATTATTCTTAGTGATTTTATTCTTTTCTTCTTCGTGCTTTTATTCTTCTTCTTATTCTTATTATCTTCGTGATTTTCTTCTTCTTCTTCTTCTTCTTCGTTCTTTTCTTCTTCTTATTCTTCTTATTCTTCTTCTCGTGCTTTCTTCTCCTTCTTCTTATTCTTCTTCTATCTTATTCGTGACTTTCTTCTTCTTCTTATTCTTCTTCTTCTTCTTGCTTTTCTTCTTCTTCCTGTACTTTTTCTTCTAGTGCTTCTTTTCTTTTTCTTCGTGTTATCCTTCTTCCATAACAAATCTTATCATCATTCTTTACTGCTACAGATATTTATACAGGAATAATATTTCGAGCATTGAACAAGGAAGCTTTGAAGATCTTCCTAGACTAAAGATATTGTAAGTTCTTCAGTTTTATTAAGAAAATATGATTTTTCATATATTTTCTGTAATTTAATTCCACTTTTCTCTCGCTCTTTTATCACACTAACTCATAATCTGCTCCCATATTGGTAATATATCTGTATGATTACTTCTTCTTATTCGTCTTCTTCGTATTCTTTCTCTTCTTTGTTTCCGCGCTCTTCCTCTTCTCTATTGCTCTTCTTCTTCTCTTGTAGTTATTATTGTTACTGATGTTGCTATTGCTCTTCATTATTATAATTATTATATTATTATTATTATTATTATTATTATTATTATTATTATTATTATTATTATTTATCATGTTTGTCTTTTTTTTCCTCTTTTTCTTTTTCGTGCCGTCTTTTTCCTTGCTCGTGCTTTTCATCTTTCGTTTCTTCTGTTCCATCTTCCTCATCTTCTTTGGCCTTCTTGTTATGCTTCTTCATCATCATCTTCTTGGCCTCCTTTTATCAGAAATCTTTCATTTACACTTTCCTTTATACATTGTTTTATGTTACAGATATCTGAAGAATAATACGATCGAAAAAATCGATCAGCGAATCTTCCACAACCTTACCGGTTTAAAGATATTGTAAGTTCAATTTTTGTTGGTAATATTTTATTAATGTACTACCTCTATAATTTATATGTCTTCTCTTTTTTACTCAGTCTCACTCTCTCTCTCTCTCTCTCTCTTTCTATCTAACTTATTTTCAAGATTCTGTCTAAGTGAGTATGATTCTATGTGAATACGCATCTTTGTATTTCTGTGTGTGTCAATGTTCCTACATGCTTGAGTTCCTATGCGTGTGTAAGAACAATCATAGTCATTAGCAGTAAATAATGATCTTAATTATTTCTCACGGTTTATAAATCATTCCCTCCTCCAATGAAATATCTACCGACATGCGTACACACAGCCTGGCAAACGTACCAACACACAATGGGAGCAACACATTTTTTCATGGAATGTTAGAAATTTTACCATGAGAAAATGAAACACTTATGCAACTACAGGGATTTTGTATTATGGAAATGAAGTGAATATATATAATTAAATATACATATATATATATATATGTGTGTGTGTGTGTGTGTGTGTGTGCGTGTAAACAAACATATATTCGCTCTCATCAAATTTGCGGTTGAGTGTTTTTTCATTGTAACAATGTGAGTGTGTAGGCGTAACAGCACAGTGCAAAACTGTATGTGCATGTGTGTGTATCTGACAGAGTGTATCTGGGATTTTCGTTTCCAACTTGTTCTCTTTCTCCAAATTACCTTCTCATACTCCGAGTTATTAGTTAAAATTTCTGTTTTAATCTTATTTATCGTGTTCGTTTTAAAGACCTTCTTCATCTCCGTCTTCTGCTTTCTTCTTTTCTTCTTCTTCTTATTCTTCTTCTAACGACTACTACATTTTCTACTACTACTGCTACTACATTTTCTACACCTGTATCTCACCCTTCCTAATTCTCATCGTATTCTTCTTTCTCCTTTTCTCCGTCGTCACCGTTCTTCCTTTTCCAAGTTTAATTCTTCTCACTCAATATTAACAACATATTATATTCATCTGCTGCATCATTATACGATCAGCAATATCATCCAACGATAATTCTAATTACTTATTGTCTTCCCATTTTGCTTTTCTTCCAACTTTTGTCTTCTCTAATTCATATTCTCTCTCTCTCTCT
The DNA here is from genome assembly GCF_006345805.1 of Octopus sinensis. NCBI lineage: Eukaryota > Metazoa > Mollusca > Cephalopoda > Octopoda > Octopodidae > Octopus > Octopus sinensis. The sequence goes on from NC_043025.1 coordinate 2,235,174, forward strand.
CTCTCTCTCTCAGTTTCTGTTTAAATCTATTTTAGACTTTTTGAGTATATGTGTGAAGGTATGCGTGTGAAGGTATGTGTGTAAAGGTATGCGTGTGAAGGTATGCGTGTGAAGGTATGTGTGTGAAGGTATGTGTGTGAAGGTATGCGTGTGAAGGTATGCGTGTGAAGGTATGTGTGTGAAGGTATATGTGTGAAGGTATGCGTGTTTGAGTATATTTGTGAAGGTATGCGTGTGAAGGTATGCGTGTGAAGGTATGTGTGTGAAGGTATATGTGTGAAGGTATGCGTGTTTGAGTATATGTGTGAAGGTATGCGTGTGAAGGTATGCGTGTGAAGGTATGTGTGTGAAGGTATGTGTGTGAAGGTATGCGTGTGAAGGTATGTGTGTGAAGGTATGTGTGTGAAGGTATGCGTGTGAAGGTATGCGTGTGAAGGTATGCGTGTGAAGGTATGTGTGTGAAAGGTATACGCGTGAAGGTATGTGTGTGTGAAGGTATGTGTGTGAAGGTATGCGTGTGAAGGTAGTGCGTGTGAAGGTATGCGTGTGAAGGTTATGTGTGTGTGAAGGTATGTGTGTGTGAAGGTATATGTGTGAAGGTAGTGCGTGCTGTTTGTGTTGAGTATATGTGTGAAGGTATGCGTGTGAAGCTATGCGTGTGAAGGTATGTGTGTGAAGGTATGTGTGTGAAGGTATGCGTGTGAAGGTATGTGTGTGAAGGTAGGTGTTGGAAGGTATGCGTGTGGAAGGATGCGTGTGAAGGTATGCGTGTGAAGTATGTGTGTGAAGGTATGCGTGTGAAGGTATGCGTGTGAAGGTATGCGTGTGAAGGTATGCGTGTGTAGGTATGCGTGTGAAGGTATGCGTGTGGAAGGTATGCGTGTGAAGGTATGTGTGTGAAGGTATGTGTGTGAAGGTATGCATTGTGTGAAGGTATGTGTGTGAAGGTATGCGTGTGAAGGTATGCGTGTGAAGGTATGTGTGTGAAGGTATGCGTGTGAAGGTATGCGTGTGAAGGTATGCGTGTGAAGGTATGCGTGTGAAGGTATGTGTGTGAAGGTATGCGTGTGAAGGTATGCGTGTGAAGGTATGTGTGGGTGCATCAACATCAGCGATAGATATCCTCGGCAAAATTCTATGTGTGTAGGCTCATATGTGTGACTGTACTATTTATATTCATATTTATTTTCTTCTCCCCTATTCTGATTATCCTTGTTATTCTCCTCATCTCCTTCTATTATGTCTTTCCTTCCTGCATCTTTGTGTTCCTCACAATTTCCCTCTACATCCTTCATCTTCACCATCTTGTGTTGCTTCTCGTTTTTAAAGATTTCAGCTGATTTTTCCATTTCTAATTCGTGTTTCGCTTCATCGTATTTACTGCACTTTTATAAATCCATACTTCCACCCATTATTTCCCTTCACCATCCTCAGTAATTCCGCTCAATTACTCATTGTGCATCGCCTCTCTATTCCACCTTCTGCTCCCGCTTCCTGTACTACCCACCTCCTATCCACTTCATACTTCCGCTCTTCCTCTCCTCTCAGTTCCTACATCCCCTCCTCTTCTATCTCCCTCTCCAAATCGTCCCCTTCATTAACTTTGTCATACTTTTCTTTCATAGCCCTCTTTTCTTCATTTGAGTTTAAAACTCCAAATTTAATGTTTTATCCGACAACGTTTCTGTATTATTTCTTTTATAATCTGTTTCATGTAAAAGAACATTTGAGCATAATAAGATCGAGAAAGTCGAACGTGGAACCTTCCAAAGTCTTACCAATTTACAGGAATTGTAAGTTCAATTTTCGTTGATATTTTATTAACGTAATATCACTAGAAAGTTCATGTCTTCACTTTCTTAATTTTTCTTTCTGCATTTCTAATTTATATTCTACCATTATATCTCCGTTTGTATGATTATGAAGACGTGTAGGAGTGTATATGTCTCTGTGTGAATGAATAAATGTGTTGTGCATGAGAGTATTATTTTATGCAAACATATATATCTTTATCTGTGTGTGGAGGGTTCATTTCATATCTCTGTCGGTGTCTGAGTGGATCTGTAACAGAAATCATAGTTATTAACAGAAAATCGTGCGACTAAAAACATTTTTACACGGTTTTCCTATCATTCTTTTACCCAAATGGAATACATTTCTCACATGCATACACACACACACACGCGCGCAGATATGCATATATGCAGACACAGATGTTAGTGTAGTAACATGTTTGTTACATACCACATGGTTCAAGACAGAAGACTGAGTGTCACACCGTGGATATGCGCATGACGTTCCCTTTTTTCTCGGGTTAAGCAATTCCTTTTGAGTGGGTTTGACAGACAGAAATTGATAGAGTCTGCTGTATGGTACATGTATATACATATATGTGCATCTTTGTGTCTGTCTGTGTCCTCAACCATCTCTTAACTAATTGCGCTGGTACTTCCCACGCCGTAACTTACCGGTTCAGCAAAACTGACCAATAGAATAAGTAAGAAGCCTTCAGAAATAAGTACAGGTGTTCGATACATTCGACTAAAGTCTTTCAAGGTGGTGTTCTAGGATGGCCGAAGTGTAATGAGTGAAATAAGTAAAAGATAAAGATAGGCATATATAATATGCATCAGTGAAATGACAGAATGACCTAACGTAGGACTTCTTCAAATATTCAACTGAGAAAGCATATTTTACACCTTTGAATGATTGTAAGGAATACGCTGTATATTAATTCTATCATCTCATCAATACTCTATGCTTGTGACATAAAGAAACAATTTTAGTGTTGTGCAATAAAAAAAAACCCCATCGTTTCATTAATTCTCTCCTATTTCTCTGTGCATAAACTCTTCAGATTCTGTGGAATTTCAGGTGAATATTAAATGTCTGGACTATTCCACACTCTCATGTTATACCGATATTTCTACATTTTCATCTACTTTTTTTACCTTTCTTCAGCATCTCCATTTCCTATTTCTTTCTTTTTCCTTTTCGCTTGCCTTTCTTCTTTTCATTCGTTCTTCTTTTTCTTCACTTCTTTCTTTATTTTCCTTTCCTTTCTTTTCCTCGATATCCTCGTCATCATCTTCAACGTCTTCATCACTGTCATCACCAAGATATTCAGTCATTATTGTCATCAGTATTAAGCTAGCATTCATATCCGAATCTCCAACATCATCATCATTAACATCATTTTTAGTGTCCTAATCGTTATCGCTTTGAGCATTATCCTTGTCATTACTCTCCTCCTCCTCCTCCTCCTCCTCTCCTCATCATCATCATCATCATCATCATATCATCACCATGGCATCGATTTATTATTGTAATCTTACTTTCCTTATACTTAATCATACATAATTGTCTCACTAATTCTTGATATTTTCAATATCTTCTTACTCCACTTGTTTCTCATTAATACCCTCTTTCCGCTCCTCCTCCTCCTCCTTCTCATCGTCATCATCGTCATCGCAATCACCATCATCATCATTATTATTGTCATCATCACCGTGATTTCCTCAACGTATTATTCATCACTAATCATTCTCGTCAGTATCAATAATAATAATAATAATAATAATAATAATAATAATAACAATAAATAATAAATATAATGATTATAATCAACATCATCATCATCATCATCATCATCTTCTTCTTCATCTACAGAATTGTTAGGTTATTCATTGATATTTACATTAACACGAACATCATCAACATTCTCATCCTGTTCCGCATTATTCGTCGTCATTAATTTCATAATTATCATCATCAACATTATCATCAGAGTCATCAACATCATCATAGTAATATTCCCCTTCAGCTTTATCATCATCTCCATCATCATCATCATATATCATCGTCATCATCATCATGGTTATCATCCTCTGACATTCCTTCCTTCATCGAGACTCTTTTAATATATGACCAGAAGTCTTTACAATTTCTACTCGAACGAATCCATTGTCTCAATCGTAACACCTTTCCCTTCATCTTTTCCGCCTCACCCATTCCTTTTATACCTCACTTTTGTTCTTCTCCACCTCCTCCTTTTCACCCTCTTCTTCCCCTTCAACATCATAATCAATGTCATCATCATCATCATAACATTTTCTCATTATTATTCTTATACTTATTATTTTGTGCCTTCTTCATGAGCGTCGTTATCGTGGTGTCGTTTTCCTCCTCTGCACCTTCTTCTCTTCTTCTTCTTCTTCTTAATCTACTACTACTACTACTACTACAACAACAACAACAACTTCTGCTTCTTTTTTCCTTCATATTTTACCTCTTTCTTATTCTTCTCCTTTACTTCTATTTCTTCTTCTTCTTCTTCTCCTCCTCCCTCTTCTTCTTCTTCTTCTTCTTCCTACTTCTTCTCTTTCAGCCTCGTCGTCTTCTCTTTGTTTTTCTTTCTGTTATTCTTGTTTGCCATAATCTGTCTTGTCATCGTTTGTTTCATTTCAATATGTAATCAAACACATTTTCCATAAACACTGTTATCCTGTTTCTTTATTGCTGCAGGTATTTAAATGGAAATAATATTTCGAGTATTGAACAAGGAAGCTTCCAAGGCCTTTACCGATTGCAGCAATTGTAAGTTCGTTCACTTTTGTTAAGATTACATTATGGACGTTATTTTTATGTAACTTTGCTGTACCCTCGTTTCTCTTTCCCTCGCTCTTTTTTTCATTCTAAAGCATATTCTGTTCCCATATTGGTACAATATCTGTTTGAACTTTTCTAAAGCCGTGTTAGACAAGGATCTATATACCTATATATATATATATATATACATATATATATATATAATATATATATATATATATAATATATATATAATATATAGATATGTCTCATCAGACTTATTAACGAAAAATGTATACCGGTATGTTCGTGTAAATGTTAGTGTTTGCATGTACATCTGAGCCCCCTCTCGGTCATGATACTGACCATCTAGAAAATTACCCTCCCAGGCACAAGTCCAGGCAAGGTTGTTTATGGAAGGCCAGCAGTCGCCCATGCATGCCGCCTCCTCTCCCCATGCCACCAGTGTTATCCAAGGGAAAGGCAAAGGGGCCGATACAGCTTGGCACCTGTGATATCGCAACTCATTTCTACAGCTGAGTGAACTGGAGCAACGTGAAATAAAGTGTCTTGCTCAAGAACACAGCACGCATCACGGTCCGGGATTCGAACTCAACAACCTCATGATCGTAAGCCCGACGCTCTAACTACCGAGCCATGCGCCTTCACACATGAAACTATATAATTTGTATTAACATATTTTATTTTATTTCTTTTCTACCGGTTGCCCTTTTCCGTTTTCTTTGCCACTCCTTCTCCGACTTCTTCATTCACTTCATTTTATTATTCTAATACTTACAATATAGTCTCATATTTCTTTCTCCTTCCTCCAACACTTATAATTTGCATCGATTTCCCAGATATCCTTTCACTGATATTAGATTTTTAAAATATCTGATGTGATCGTTTTCAACTTCCAAATTATTCGTTGTCATCTTTTAAGTACTTTCTCTGAATTTATCTTCTTTAACATCTTAGCTTTAAACATATCTTCTTCCTGTCTTCTTCTTCTTCTCTTCTTCTTCTTCTTCTTCTTCTTCTTCTTCTTCCTTCTTCTTCTTCTTCTTCTCCCTTCTTCTTCTTCTTCTTCATTCTTCTTCTTCTTCTTCCTTCTTCTTCCTTCTTCTTCTTCTTCTCCCTTCTTCTTCTTCTTCTTCTCTCTTCTTCTTCTTCTTCTTCTTCTTCTTCTTCTTCTTCTTGTTTCTTGCTGTCTGTCTTCTCATCCATTCTCCCATGTTAAAGAAAAGTTTTTCATATACTTTTGCAAATAATTTCTATTTTAATATTTATCATATTTGTTTTCTGCTGTAGATCTCTTCACATAAATAATATTTCGCATATTGAGAAAGGTATCTTCCAAGATCTTCCAATTCTGAAGAAACTGTGAGTTTGCTTAATTTTCTCCAAGAACTTCATTAATGTAATATTTCTATAAATTTTATATAATCTGGTTTCTTCTTCACTCCTCGTTATTTGCCCTCTTACTCATATTCCGTCCCTATATTTACGTGATATTGTTCTGATTGTGCATGAAGATAAATGCAACTGAGATTTGATTTATGTTTACATCAAAACATATTAATATATATGTATTACGTATGTTCCTATGTATTTGAATGTCGACGTATATATATTTGAATAAATAATTCGTATCCATATGTTTTACCTCCTCTGCTTTTCATTCCCATCTTGAATTTTGTTTTTCCCCTTCTTCTTAACTGTCTGCTATTTCTTCAAATCTTTCTCTTCCTTTCCAGTTTCTTCAGTCACTTTCGTTTATTTATCTAATACAACCTGTAGAATTTGAAGCGGATCATATTGGGTTATTCCTGAAATGATGTGTTTTTTTTATAATTCTTATATTTTTCAATATTAAGATAAACAAAGTTCATTTAAAATATGCACTCTTTCATTTTCTGCAATGCTCCTCCACCTATCTGGTAGAAAAATCAAGGCTCCTCTTCCAAAATACATTTCTCCGTGGCGAAATATACTCCTCAAAAAATCTTATAACCCCGTCTACAGGATTCCTATTATTTCCGTCCAAAAGATTTTGAAGACCGCGGAATAAATGATAATCACATGGAGCAGTGCCCGACGAATATGTTGGCTGGGGCATCGTTTCCCATTCAAACTGCTCCAGCCTTTGGAATGTCATCATTGATGTATGTGGCCGAACATTATACTGATGGAAGAACGCCTTTCATCTTGAAATCGAAGGCGGGTGATTAAGCCCCTCAAGCTGCTCGCAGTAAATCTTTGTTAATGTTTGGCTGGGTTAAAAAGGTCCGAGTGAACTAAACCTCTCATATCCCACGCGAAACAGGTAACAATATTTTGCGCGGCTGAAGTCCTTGGGTGCCGGTATTTTTCCTTACCACTGTCTTCGGCGCTTGACATTTATAGAGAACCTATTTCCCGTCACCAGTCACTATTCAGTCCAAAAAAGGTTCATGCATGAGACCGTGGCAGCAAGAAGAGGACACATTCGCGCACTGCGCGCGATTAGAGTCGAAATATGGGGGAAATCTACTGATCCAATTCCCTGACTTTTACAATGGAACGCAGGTGTCGATGAATGTTGATTGACCAAATCTATTCTTCTCTGCTGGTTCCTGAACAGTTGCAATGGGATTTTGTCCCACCAGAGTTTGCAGGAGGTCCTCGTCGAGCTCTACAGATCTTCCAGGATGAGGCTCGTTTTCAAGGCTGTAGTTTCCAGCTCGGAATATCTGGAACTACCGTTGACACTGGCTTACCTTTATTGTCCGATCTCCATATACTGCATTAATATTCTTCGCAGTTTCCTCTATGTTGTTGAAGTCGTAATGCAAAACATGCCGAACATGCTCCCTTGTCACTTCCGGTATAGCTTTGAAACATAACTGTTAGATCGAGCAGCACTCTTCAAAACTCGCACTAAGAATAAGTACAATGTAAAGTTACTACCTGTTTTTATTGCAAATTGATGCAAGTGGTTTATCCCCTCCTTCACCAATTTTTCTTTCATCCTATTGAAATACCGCATTATATACGAGATGAGTCAATATAAATATTTACAATAAAGTCACCTATTGGGTTCTCTCTGTAAACATCGCCAGCTTTCAGTACGAATAATTTGCTTGTTTTCCCTCATAAAACTCCACCACAAATATATTTCTAAATATTTGATGTTTTCTTATGTTTCTGACTCTCTCGCCTTTTCTTTTTAAAGTAATCTACTTTCCCGCCATATTTACATGTGTGTGTGTGAACGTGTGTGTGAGTGTGTTGGTATAGCTGAAACACATGTTGATATCTTCTCTTCTCCTTCTCCTCCTTTTTCTGCTTCTTCTTCTTCTTCTTCTTCATTTTTTTCTTCTTCTTCCTCTTCTTCAATTACTTCCGTTTCTTTTTCCTTTCTTACTTTGCACCTCCTTCTTCTACATCTTTTTCTTTATCTTTCATTTCTTCTTCGTCTCCTTCCTATTCTTCCCCTCCTTTTTCTTCTTCTTCGCCTTTTGTTGTTGCTGTCTTGTTGTTGTTATTGTTTTTCTCATCGTTATTTTTGTTGTTGTTGTAATTGTCTTCTCTTTCGTCTTTACCAGTTTTACCTGTTCTTATTTTTCCTTTCTTCTATTTCTTCTTTTTATCTCTTCCTTATCGTTTTTTCACCTCCTTATTTGCCATCTTTTTGTTCCTCGTGATTTTGTTCTTGTCCATTTCTTCTTTTTCTTCTTCTTTTTCTTCTTCTGTACTTCTTTATTTTTGTTGTTTGTTGAAGTTGTTGATTTTGTTGTTCGTTTTCTTTGTTTACCTTTTACTTACTTTTCATCTTTTTTTAATTCTTTTTTCCTCCAATTATTTTTCTCCTTTCTCTTTTTCCTCTTTTCATTGTTTTCTTCTATTTCTCCCCCTACTTCTTCAACATCTTGTTCTTTTCTCCTACTTCTTTTTTCTTTTTTTCTTTGTTTTCTTCTTCTTTTTTCTTTTCTTCTCCTTTTCTTGTCTTCTTTTCTTCGTTATCTTCGTTTTCCTCATAATCTTTCTTCTCACAGTTTGTCTCATTATTTCAAACACACAGTATTCAATAATTTATCACAAATATTTTCAATGACAAATGTTATTATCGTTCATTACTGCTACAGATATCTTTACCGAAATAATATTTCGAATATTGACCAAGGAAGTTTTCAAAGTCTTCATAGATTACAGATGTTGTAAGTTCCTTTAATTTTTTATTCTCTATTATGAATGTAAAATTTACATATCTATTTCTTTACTACCCACAAGGGGCTAAACACAGAGGGGACAAACAAGGACAGACAAACGGATTAAGTCGACTACAATGACCCCAGTGCGTAACTGGTACTTTATTTATCGACCCCGAAAGGATGAAAAGCAAAGTCGACCTCGGCGGAATTTGAACTCACAACGTAACGCAGACGAAATACCTATTCTTTACTACCCACAAGGGGCTAAACACAGAAGAGGACAAACAAGGACAGACAACGGATTAAGTCGATTACACTCCCCCAATGCGTCACTGGGTATTACTTAATTTATCGACCCCGAAAGGATGAAAGGCAAAGTCGACCTCGCGGAGGAATTTGAAACCAGAACATAACGGCAGACGAAATACTGCTAAGCATTTCGCCCGGCGTGCTAACGTTTCTGCCAGCTCGCCGCCTTGTTGTAAAATTTACATATCTTCACTATCCTCTAGTCTGTCCAGCTTGCTTTCTCTCTCTCTCTCTCTCTCTCTCTCTCTCTCTCTTCTTCTTCATCACTCTACTATCCTCTCCTCATAGTACAGGTAAAACAATAAGTACAGGTAAAACAGGTAATTAAAGACGAAAGAGAACGACAATTAAAACTGCAACAAAATAACGATGAGAAAAACAATAACAACAACAACAGCGACAACAA